>NC_056731.1:1263017828-1263212828 GCF_019279795.1 Protopterus annectens
CAAAACATTCAGAACAAATTACTGAATAAATGAAATGTTCAAAATTTTGACATATTGATAAAAGTACTTGAAATAATTAAGAAAACATTTGAAATAATATGAAAATCATGTAAAATGTTTTAAAAAGAGAAAATTACTATTTTTTCACAGTGCACTGCTTTTTTGCATTAACTAAAGCTTTTCAAAGTGTCTAAAGTGTACAGAGTGTGGCAGTGTGTGCAGTATTACAGTACAGTCTTTTCAAAGTGTACAATTATTTCAAAGGGTCTGTTGTGCAGCTGAATATAATTACAAGTACCTGGTGTGTGTTTGACACTTATTTGGCATGGCAGAGGGATTTCGCAGACCTGGTCTGCTTGTGTTTAATAATAATATTTATTTAGCTGGTTCAGAAGCCATTGAGAGAGAATGTTCATTTATGCTGTTTATGCAGAGGAGGGGGAAGACCGCCATATTGTGGTACAGGCTGACATGCGGGAAGACCTTGAGTGCTTAAAAGGTAAATTTAGAGAAATGTGCAATTCTCAAATGAATATTACAATGGAAAGGCATATATTTTACACAAGAGATCAAAAGCCTGGTGAAATCTTTGCACCATATATAACTGACTTGAGAAACAAGGCAAAAACATGCAGATTTGGTGATCTAAGAGATGAACTGATAAAAGACCGGCTTGTGTGTGGTGTTAATAATGATACAGTGAGAAAGTGATTTAATGTTGAGCAAAGCCACTGAGATTTGTCAAATATATGAGCTTACAGAAAAGCACACAAATATGCGTATGAATGAGAAGAGCTTGCATGCAGCTTCTTCCAGCACGAATGTTGATAGTATGCAGCATGAGATTAAGAGGTATAGGCCAAAGGGTGTGGCTCCCACAATGTAACCCAGGGCAGCTTTAGTAAAACCCAGGGCACATGCAGAAAAACTGAGGGGTGATTTAGTGAAACCATGGAAGACCTCATAGTTAACACATGTAACTGTGGAGGCAGTCATGAACTTAAATAAGAAAAGTGTTTAGATTTTGGTCAGAAATCCCACAGATGTAAAAAGTGGAATAATTTCAGAAAGCTTTGTAAATCTAGAGTCACATTCTTAAGAGAGAGTATTCCAAGAAGCAACCTGATCAAGTAGAAAGCTGCGATCCTAATTTGTATGTTGATGGTGTCTCTGTGCTTGAGGAAAAGGTTAATGTAGTAGATTTGCTGGCAAAGAGCAAAGTATTTTGTACTGTCCTGATTAATGGGAGACCTGTAGAGCTCAAAGTTGATACTGGATCAAAGTGCAATGTTATTTCAGCAGAAATGTTTGCTAAGGTAGAAGCTGGTGAAAAACTTGATTTGGCAAAGTGTGCAAAGCTTGTTGCTTATGGTGGTGAAGAGATTCAAACTGAAGGCTCAGTAGTGCTTTCATGCTATTCTGCTGGGAATAGCCATGACTTGCAGTTTTACATAGTCAAAAGACAAATGTCATCATTGTTAGACCTCAAAGATATTTTGAAAATGGGACTGATTTAATTTAATAAGGAAGTCCGCCATGTAAGCATCAACAGCAATGAAGGTTTCACACAGAATATTTTTTCTGAATATGCTGATATTTTCAAAGGTGAGCTCAGCAAACTGTCAGTTGTGTCCTCCATGAAGTTAGACCACGAGGTAAGCCAAGTTGTCAGACCAGTACGGAAGGTTCCAGTAGCAATGCAAGATAAAGTAAAAGCAGAGCTAGACAGAATGGTGCATTTAGGAGTAAGTTGTCTAGTAGAAGAACTAACTGAATGGGTATCCTCCATGGTGGTAGGTCATAAGAAAAGCTCAGATGACATTCGAATATGTATTGATCCAAGAGATTTGAAAAAAGCACTGAAACAACCTCATCATCCAATGTGTACAGTTGAAGAAGTTGCTGCTCTCATGCCAAATGCCATTGCTTTTTCTGTCTTAGATTCAAAAAGTTAATTTTGGCAGATTTTACTTGATTGAAAATCTTTCTTGCTAACCACTTTCAGTACACCATTTGGAAGGTACAGATTTTTGAGAATGCCATATGGGATAAATTCTCCCAGTGAAACCTTCCAAAGTGCAATGGAGCAAGTTTTTTTCTGGTTATCAATGTGCTGTTGTAGTAGATTATATTCTTGTAGGAGGCAATGGTGAAGTCGAACATGATAGAAACCTCAGGAAAGTTCTAGATCATGCTCATAAAGTGAATCTTAAACTGAAGTCTCAGAAATGTAAATTTAGGCTAAAAAAAGTTACTTATGTGGGTCATCTTTTATCAGTTCAGGCTTATGACTAGATCCATCCAAGTAAGCTGCAATTCTTGAGATGCCAGATACAGACAATGCCACATCTTTACAACATTTTCTTAGCATGGTCAACTATTTAGGCAAGTTAATTCCTGATTTAAGTGAGCTTTCAGCACCGGTATGAGAGCTGACATGCAAAAATGTAACCAAAGAGCATCTGATGTCCTGAAACAGAAAATTGTCAGTACACCCACTTTGAGATACTATGATGTTCACAAACTTGAAACTATTTCCTGTGATGCTTCAAAATATAGTCTTGGTGCAGTAATTGTTCACGAGGGCAGCCCAGTAGCCTATGTGTCTAGAACTCTAGCTCAAACTGAGATACAGTATGCGCAAATAGAAAAAGAGCTTCTGGCAATAGTGTTTGCATGTTTGAAGTTCAGTGATTATATTTATGACTGACCTATCCAGAGTGAAACTGCTTACCAACCTCTGGTTACTATTTTGAGAAATCCAATGCACACAGCGCCAGCTAGATTTCAACACATGATGTTAAAATTGCAAAAGTACAATTTCAGTATGATTTATACAAAAAGCAAATTTTTTTATCTTACTGATACTTTATCCAGATCATCCAGACAAACAAATGACCAGCATGACAATGAGAAAGCTGATTTTGAAGTTATGGAAGTGAGAAATTTTTCTTCCACATTTCTTGATGAACTTAGAAATCACACAGCTTCCATTCCAATTATCCAGAAGCTGAACCATTTTATCAGGCACAGATGGTCAGCAAAACAATCTTGTTTACCACTAGACATGCAGCAGTATTTTCTTTATAGAGATGAGATTTTGATGGAAGATGGTATCATCATGAAAAGCCAAAAGTGGTAATTCCAAACTTCTTGCAACAAGAGTATATTAAAATCTTGCTGCATTGAGGTCACCTGGGAACTGATTCTACCAAAAGGGTGAGAGGACTAGTATGTTGGCCTTCCATGTCAAAAGATATTGAGAAGGAAATCTTGGCTTGTTCAATTTGTAATAGTACTAAACTGCACCAACAAAAAAAAAAACACTTCATCTGGGCCAGATTCCTGAACTACCTTGGTTGACAGTAGCCACACATATTTTCGAATGGAATGATCAGCATTATTTGGTATTAGTAGACTCTTATTCAAATTGGTTCCAGATTGACCTACTTCTTAACCTAACTTCCAGTACTGTCATTATAAAATTGAAGAAACATTTTTCTGTCCATGGTAGTCCACACAAAGCTATTTCTGACAATGGTGCACAGTTTACAAGTCAGCAGTTTGAAAGATTTGCTGAGACATGGGACTTTGTTCATGTTACTAGTAGTTCTGAGTATCCGCAATCTTCTGGCTTGGCTGAACATGCAGATCAAAGTGTGAAACAGTTGTTGGAGAAATCCAAGAGAGACAAACCTGATATTTTTCTCAATTTGCTTAATCTCAGAAACATTCCTGAAGACAATTTACTTGGTTCACCTGCTCAGAGATTGATGTTGAGACAAACCAGAACTACACTACCAATCAGTAAGAATTTGTTGATTCCAAGTGCTAAAAACAACAAAGCAGTAAAAGCTCAACTCATAAAAAAAGCATTTGTTACAGAAATTCCATTATGACAAAACCAGCAAACCTCTCAAACCATTAAAAGTGATGTGATGATGCAGTGATAGTGATGATGCAGACAACAAAAGGTTTTGATCGAGTAGGACTTCAAACGTCTATATGAGGAACCAAGATTGTACATAATTCAGTCATAAGGAATGGAATTTAGGTGGAATTGGAAACATTTATTGCTGGTATCCAAGCCAGTGTTACAGCATCTTGTCTGTAATTGAGACTCTAATTCTCAGAGTATGCTATCAAATGTTCCTCTTCCAGAGAATATCTTCTGTTCCTGTTCCTGAAAGTGTCTCTGAAGTTCCTAATGAAGAGCATTCCCCAGTAACTGTCCCTGTTGCTAAACGCAGTACTGATTATTATATAATGAGGTCAGGTCCTATCTCAAGACCTAATCCTAATACACCACAACCTGGATTGTTTATGTGTTTATATAATTTGCATGCATATCTGATTGTCATTTTTCATTTGCATGACAAAATTATTGTCATTTTTTTCATTTACATGACAAAATTATTGTCATTTTTTTCATTTACATGACAAAATTATTGTCATTTTCCATTTGCATGACAAAATTATTGTCATTTTTCATTTTCATGACAAAATTATCAAAGATGGAGGATGTAGATCATAGTGTGTTTGTTGTAGTTTTAAAGCCACTGTAGTTTGTGGACGTGCATATAAGTACTGAACACATGCAAGCAGAGTGCCATTTTGTGTAAGCAGCCAGAGTGAAAGTATATATGTGTGAAGCAGTCAGTCAGTTAGCCAGGTCATTTAACTTTATATTCCAGTCATCCATCCTGATGTGTTTGTGTGCAATAAACAAACACCCAAGCTTCATTGTCTTATTTGAATACACAAGAAAAGTGACAGGAAGGACATGCAGACTCTGCACAGAAGGCATCCCAGCCAAAAATTGAAGCAGAGACCCTCTTGCTGTGAGGTGACAGTGCTAACCACAACTGCACCACTGTGCTGCTCAGCTATAAAGAGTAATCTGCTGGAGTTTTTCAACTGTTAAATGCTATTCATCATCATTGTAACATTGTGTATACAACTTTAATAATACACTTGTATGCATGTGCATACTTGTGTGAGTAAATCTAAGTATTATAATTGGCAAACTATACTTACGAAAAAGTAACACGTTACTTTAGTTAGTAACTAATAATAGTAATATATTACTTTTTCAGAAAGCAATACCAATATATTACTTTCACTGAAAAGTAACAAGTAATAGTAACATTACTTTTATAACTAACTAGCACAACACTGTTAATATTGCGTACTGTGATGGAAGGAAGGGTTTGGTGGCAAAGTAAGCCCAGTGCCTGTCTTAAAACATGGACAAAAAGATTTATGAAGATTAATTCTTATATAATGTGTTTGATTTTTTTTTCTCTGTTAAGTGGCACTTTTCTCCCCAGGCCTCCACTGAAAATGCACTCATGTAACCCAATCAGACTTTCCTGGTAAACAAATGTTAATAAATCAATCAAGCAATCAATGAATCAATCAATAAATACTGATCTATTTGTATAAATCTAAGATGAGCTTTAATTTTTGTAGAAGAAACATCTTAGGTATCTGTTATTTTTAATTACAGTGTGGTAGGACAAATGTGTAATGCCTTTTCTTCATAAAGGGGCTTTAGTAAAATAGTTTGCTGTGCTAGTCTATAGATGAGATTCAGAGTTGCTGTGAAAACTATAAACATATGTAGTGTGAGCACTAGTGTGTTTACTAATCTGACAGATGCATCATTCAGGAAAACTAAGCATCTTTCAGCTAATACTGAATGTAAACAGAAAGTCAATTACTGGTGCATATTACATTAGTGCTGTTTAACATATGCAACATAATCCATTTTCTGAAGTTCTTCTAAAACCTATAATGGATCATAGAAATTCTTGACCCCTCGTGAAAAGAATATTTTCAAAGTCACAAGATGCATCTTGAATCTCAGCTGCTAAAAATAGGAAGAAATTGATTTCTTTTTATTGTAGTTTGCACTGAATAGTCATTTTCAACAAACACACAAGTGGAGCCCACCATTAACTTTTTATGTCTTTGCTATATTTTACAAAATAAGAGCTCTTTCAGGCTAAAGGACTGACATTTGATGTCAATGAGCCAAGGCAGGCTATCCCTACCTGCACTAAGGGCATAAGGTCTGTGAGCTCACTCAATAAAAATTTGGCCAGAAGGAACCCGTAACCATGCACTTACACACTCCAAACCCTCATTTTTTTCTAGTACTACAGTGTATCTCAAATTCTCATTGTGGCTCTGTCTTACACTTTCATTAGCATCATATTAATATCCCTCTGACCTGAATCTAGTACCACCAAGTCTATCCTTAGTGTCCTTTTCAGCCTTTCAGGGAGAAGTAATATCATCGGAATGCATGATCAATGACTCCTCAGTAAAATTTAACCTCTTATTACTGACTTTCATATACCTATCTAGCAAGCTGCTTATCTTAATGATCTTGGTGATCATCTGGTTAATCTTCTGTTTGAAACCATCTGTCAGTACAGGTATTTCATGTCGCCAGGTCGGGATAAAGCAAGGGAGCACAGTGGGTTCTTGTTCAAGCGGCTTTATTGTATGCAAACACATAAATAAGGTTAAGCAACTTTAACTTATAAACAAACTCACTATCATGCACATGGATGTTAACATTCTGGCTGCACCTTCAAAATGGCACTGAAGCCAACATGTGATTGGTATTTATATGCACACACAGATCTTGGAAATGCTTCTTAAAGGTACAACACACCTGTTATTCTACATACTCCCTCTGAGAAAATAAATTAGGCATTGTCACTGATAGTAATGAATATGTAATTTACATAGAAATGATTTTCAATATGCAATTAAATAATGCTAGATACATATATACAACTACATCTAAGTTGTTGTGTATTTCACACTAGGCTTTGATGTGCGACCATATAATTTACCATAAAATTTGGGATCTGGTTTAGCAACTGGGATTGTCTCTGCTGACTGCTCAGTCTTAGGAATACTGGAATCATCTGCCAGAACAGTATCGGAAATCAAGACACGTTCTGGAATAGGAATATCACCTGGATTGCTCTGAGAGTTAGAGCCTTTATTACAGGTATGATGCTGCGATATTGGTTCTGCTACATGAAGAAGATGTCTGCGATTTCTCCTGTACTCCACACCCTCGTATCTAACAAAATAGGATCTCAGCTCTGCACAAATACTTGTTGCTTGACCAATCTGGTCAAAACCTTTCACTGTTTGTATCGTCACTGTCTCTTCTTTTTTCAAAGGACAAAGAAATCTGCTCAATTTGTCATAGCTGGACTTTTGGAAAGAACGTTTTTTGGATAACTGGGCTTTGATGGCTTGATTGTTCTTAGCTTTAGGCCTCAATAAACTAGAACTGATAGACAGTGTTGTTCTGGTTTGCCTAGATAGAAGTCTCTGAGCAGGTGAGCCAAGTATATCATCATGGGGTATGTTTCTGAGACTGAGTAAATTAAAAAAAAAGCATCAGCATTATCATGCTTTGACTTTTCAAGTAATTGCTTTGCACTCTGTACTGCACATTCAGCAAGTTCATTAAATTGCTGATACTCTGGACTACTAGTAACAAGTATGAAGTCCCATTCTCTGGCAAATTTCTGAAACAATTGACTGGTGAATTGCATACCATTGTCAGAGAGTAATTTCTGTGGATTGCCATGGACTGAGAAATGACATTTCAACTAAGCAATGACTGTAGGAGAAGTTAGATTAGGTAGCAGATCGATCTTAAACCAATTTGAATCAGAGTCTACCAGTACCAAGTAATGTTGACTGTTCCACTCGAATACGTCAGTAGCTACAATTGACCAACGTAGATCAGGAACTTGACTTAGCTGTAGTGGCTCTCTTTGCAAATGTGCTTTAGTACTATTACATACTGAAGAGGAAGAAAGTGCTTTATTAATGTCTTTCACTAGAGAAGTCCAAAATACTAGTCCTCTCACTCTTCTCTTAGTAGATTCGGAACCCAGGTGACCAGTTATAAGGAAGCAGGAACAACAATTTTAGGACCTTTGAAAATAATGCCATCTTCCATCAACAACTCATCTCTGTAAAGAAAGCAAGATTGTACTTCTGGTGGTACACAGAATTTCTATGACAGCCATCCAGCACTGATATAGTAATTGAGCTTCCGCAAAACTGGATCATTCATTGTATGATCTTGTAACTTATCAAGTTTTGTTGTAGAAAAATTATGCACTTCCATGACATCAAAGTCAAAGTTGTCTTCATCAAGTCATTCCATTGTATTTCTGGGTGATCTGGATAAGGTATCAGCAAGATAAAGAAGTATGCCTTTTGTACAAATCATTTTGAAGTTATACTTTTGCAATTTGAGCATCGTTCTTTGTAATCTCACTGGAGATGAATGCATAAGCTTCTTTAAAATAGTAACCAAAGGTTGGTGATCAGTTTCAATCTGAATTTCTCGACCATAGATATAATCATGAAATTTAGAACATTCAAACACTATTGCCAAAAATTCTTTCTCAATTTGAGCATAATGCAGCTCAATTTGGGTAAGTGTTCTAGATGCATAGGCTACCAGCTGGCCTTCTTGAAGAATAACTGCACCTAAATCAAATTTTGAAGTATCACAGGAAAAAGTTACTGGTTTGTTGACATCATAGTATCTTAATGTTGGTGGGGTAGCACTTTTCTGCTTAAGAACTTCAAATGCTCTATGGTACTGGTCTAGCCATGACCAAGTAACATCTCTATGTGTAAGCTCTCACAAAGGTGCTATCAACTCACTGAAGTCTGGTATAAACTTGCTTAAGTAATTGACTATACCATGAAAGCATTGTAGAGCTTGCACATTATCTAGTGCTGACATCTCAAGAATGGCTGCTTGCTTGGACAGGACTGGTCTCAAGCCCATACTTAAAACAAGTGACCTACATATGTAACTTCTGGTAATCTAAATTTGCACTTCAGAGGATTGAGCTTTAAATTCACTTCACGTGCTCTGGTTAGAACTATATTAAGATTTCTGTTATGCTCTGCCTCACCATTGCCTCTGACCAATGTATCATCTACTATTATGGCACAAGAATAACCTGAAAAAATGTGCTCCATTGCACGCTGAAAGACTTCACTTGCATTGGCCAAATGGCATTCTATGGAATCTATATCTTCCAAATGGGGTACTGAACGTAGTCAGTAATGAAGATTTGTGATCAAGCATCACTTGCCAAAATGAACTTTTTGCATCCAAGACAGAAAAAACACTGGCATTCGGTATCAGAGCTGAAACCTCTTTGACTGTACACATGGGATGCTGCAGTCTCTTCAATGCTTTGTTCAAATCTCTTGGGTGAATACATATTCTGATTTCATCAGAGCCTTTTTATGAGCTGCTACCATGGATGACACCCATTCGGTAGGTTCTGTAACTGGACAAATTACACCCTATTGCACCATTTTGTCCAACTGAGCTTTGACCTTATGCTGCATAGCTATCAGAACTCTTCTTGCTGGTCTAATGACTGGACTGATTTCTGGGATTAATTTCAAGGAATACACGACTGGAAGTTTGCCCAATCTGGCATTGAAAACATTACTCTGAAAAAATAGTATTGGTGAAGCTGGAACTAGGACATGTGCTTATCTGATGAACTTTTTTGGTAAAAAAAAAAAAACAGATTAATTTTCAAACTGTCTCTGAGACCCAATAATGACTGCACAGGTCTTCCAAACCACATAGAACTATAGGTTATAACAGTTCTTGGCCACATAACATGAAAGCACTACCGAGCCTTTGGTTCAAATTTCATCACCTCCATAAGGTGCAAGTTTTGCACAAGTAGTCAAATTTAGTTGTTCACCAGCTCTGACCCTTGCAAAGGTATCTGCAGACATGACATTGCACTTTGAACCAGTGTCTACTTTGAGCTCAGTGGATCTACCATTGATCTGGACACTACAAAACACTTCATTTCTTGCCAATAAATCTACTGCATCAATCTTTTCACCAATTACTGACACACCATCTATGTAGAAAGTGGACTGTTTCAGGACTATTTAATCAACTTGCTTTTTGGAGTGACCTTTTTTTGTAACTGTGTGAGGCCTACCCAATTTACAAAATCTTTGAAAATGGTTCCATTTCTTCCACTTATGACATTGCCGACCAAATGCCATGCACTTTTCTCTTCTGGACTCATGGTTGGCACCACAATTGCGACAGTTAACAACAAACTTTGATTTGGGTTTTGCTGATTCACTCTTATGCTGTACTGAACAACATCTGTTTTGCACTAGATACCCTCAGTTCAGCACTGAGCATGTTCCTTTAACGGATCTGTTCTTGGAATGTGCTAGAAAACTACGGGTTCTACCTGGATGTCCCGTAGAGGCTGCTGCTGCCACGTGCTTTTCCTACCTATACCTGTCACATGTTGCATGCTGTCTACATGAGCTCTGGAGCCAACTGAAACCATGTTCATATCACCAGCAAGTATATTTGTGTGCCTTTCTATAACTTCATGAATCTGACAGATCTCAATGGCTTTACTCAGCATTAAATCATTGTCATGAAGCAAAATCTTTCTCACAACATCATTATTAATACCAGACACAAGTCTGTCCTTTATCAACTCATTCTTTTAATCACCAAATCTACATATTTTAGCTTTGCTTCTCAGATCAGTAATATAAGCTGCAAAAGTTTCCCCTTGCTTTTGATCTCTTGTGTAAATCAAATGCCTCTCCAGTGTAGCGTTAGTCTAAGGATTATACATTTCTCTGAATTTGCACTTTAAACACTAGGGGGTCTTCCCTTGATTCAGCCTGCACAAGAGCATAAAGAGTTTCTCCTTTACCTTCATACACTGCTGGTGCATAGACAAATGAACAGTCCCTTTCAATGGCCTCTGACCCTGCTAGATTCAGCAAAATGAATGCCCTGGCATGTGCATCTCTATCAGAATAAATATATTGTATTCTTGCTCGAATATTCTCCAGTTCTCTGCAATATTCTGATCAAACACAAGTGGTTGTGGCTTGCACAATTCATCTGCTATATTAACATATCTCAGTGAAAACTCTTGCAAATGTACACAAATACACACACTTACACATATACATGTGCTTGAAATTTATGCCAGTACTTGTAACAACATAACTAGCCTTTATACAACTGAATTTCATAAAGTAATTTTCCTGGGCACTGTAACACTTTGAAGTCTCTTTACTGTAAAACCCATTTGCCTTGAAATTATTTTACTACATGAGTCATTTACCTTGTAAAGGCTTTAATGCTAAAGTAATTTATCATCATTATTTTACTGCCAAAGTAATTTTTTCATTATTTTTAAGAAACATTTTAAACAATTGCACAGTGCAAATAAACTGAGCAATAGAAGCTGAGGGCAAGAAACACTGCAAAGTAACTGTACTTTGTGAATAAACTATCTCAAAGTAATGGCAATTTACGAATAAACTGTTTTGAAGTAATGGCATCTTGCGAATAAGCTATCTCAAAGTAATGGCACTTTACAGATAAACTGCTTCAAAGTAATGGCACCTTGTGAATATATTGCCTCAAAGTAATTGCAGTTTGTGAATGTATTGGGCAGGAGAAGTTCAGAGTGAGAAACACCTCAAAATAACTGCACTTTGCGAATAACAATCTACAGCACACTGAAATTTCTCCAAAATGGCTGCACTTTGCCAAACAACTGTGTATAGTGCAAGAGACACTCTGTAATGGCAGCAGTCTGTGAACAGACACACTGAGGCACAAGAAACTTTTCAAAATGGCTGCACTTGACTGCACTTCACGAAATAGTTGCACTTTGCACACAACAAACTCTCCGAAATAAATGCACAGCAAAAAGCATGCACTGCAACCACTTTTACACACTTTGAAATACTTCACACAACTCTAGTTATGCTATTCAAGGCTTCAGTCAGTATGAAGTAGTAATTTGTGCCAAAACATAGTAATTTGCCAAAACACATGCAGTTGCCTTTGCTCTATTTATACTCAATGTGCCCTTTTCTGCCCTTTCTATTATAATCATTTTGCTCATTTAATCTCTTAATGTGCCTTTTTTGCCCTTGTATTATATTTGTTTTACTTTAAACATGCTCGTTTTACAATTTTGATGTAATTCTAAACCCTTTACATACTTTTGTAATGCTCATTTTATCAAATAACTTAGCTTCAAACATTTCATCTGATTAATGAGCTCTTTTATATTTCTTGTTTGCTTAATAAACATTTCTGTGCTATTCATTTGCTTAACAATACATTTTGTGGCCTTGTAATACTCTGTTTAACCTCTTCTAATAAATAAATCTTTTGTGTGTGCTCTCTTTACCTTCAACTTGTTTCTGGCCCTTTTTATTTACTCTAGGTTCTTTTAGTTTGTCTTCGCCATTACCTCTGCACCTCGTGGCTCTGAAGAATAGTCTTTTCCATCCCGGTTCTAGCACCATGTTGCTTGCCATGTCAGGATAAAACAAGTGAGCATTGTGAGTTGTTGTTCAAGCAGCTTTATTGTATGCAAACATATCATAAATAAGGTTAAGTAATTTTAACTTATAAACAAACTAGCGCTTATGCACATGGATGTTAACATTCTGGCTGCACAGTCAAAATGGCTCTGAAACTAACACCTGCTTGGCATTTATATGCACACACAGGTCTTGGAAATGCTTCTTAAAGGTACAATACACTGTTATTCTATACTTCACATATTCAGGAGCACACTGATAGATCTGTCAAAGCCTCACATTGCCTTGTATTTTTACCGCTCTTTCTTGCCATCATGCAATGCATAGCTATTCATTTTTATTTATTTATTTTGTTTTTGTTTTGAACCAATAAGTGGATCATAGCTAGGCTCACAAATTACTCACATTTTATAGGTTTCCACTGTATGAAGAAAGAGCCCAGTAACCTACTTATTTTGCTGCCTTACCAGAAATCCTAACAATGTTACATCATTTTACTTATATTTTATGAAGTACACTGCATTGATCACAACAGTCAGCACTGGGACTGGGGTGAGCAATTAACCAGCATTCAAGTTAGGCAATGTATACTGTAGAGTACACAGTTATGAGTGGACATAGACTGTAGTTACAATGATCAGATTGCAGAGCACTGTATACTGTGGATGCACATGGAGAGAGAAGTCACATATGTGAGACAGAAGTGCGACTTATCAGGAGTACTTCAAGAGCACTTGTTTGTTAAGTGACTTGCTTAAAATAACATAATATACAGTTGATGACTGTGGAACTCATACCAAGGATGACAGCAAGGAACCCTAGCAGCTCACATCCTTATCTTTCTGTGCTATAAGAGAGATAGGTACATAGGCACCTAAGATGCTGTTGAATGAAGAGTACTCACACATATATACTGAGGGTACAAAAGAGGGCAGCACTGTCCAACCCCTTTAGAAAGAGTGCATAAGCTGCTCTCAGGTGAGGGGTGTTATATCATAATGCTGAGGATACACATCAAGGCAGCACTGTACAGCCTTCTTAGTAAATGTGCACAAGCTGTTATGAGAGTTGCACTATTATACTGATGGTGCGCAGTAGGGCAGTACTGCACAGCCTTCTTAGTAAGTGTGCACAAGCTGTTATGAGAGTTACATCATTATACTAATGGTGCACGTAGCAGGGCAGCACTTTACAGCCTTCTTAGTAAATGCGCACAAGCTGTTACGAGAGTTATACCATTATACAGATGGTGCATGCATCAGGGAAACACTGTACAGCCTTCTTAGTAAATGTGCACAAACTGTTATGAGAGTTACATCATTATACTGATTGTGCATACAGCAGGGCAGCACTGTACAGCTTTCTTAGTAAATGTGCACAAGCTGTTATGAGAGTTACACCATTATACTGATGGTGCATGCAGCAGAGCAACACTGTACAGCCTTCTTAGTAAATGTGCACAAACTGTTATGAGAGTTACACCATTATACTGATTGTGCACAGCAGAAAAACTGTACAGCCTTCTTAGTAAATGTGCACAAGCTGGAAGAGCCTTCTTAGTAAGTGTACGCAATCTGTTATGAGAGTTACATCATTATACTGATGATCCGTGCAGCAGGGCAGCACTGTACAGCCTTCTTAGTAAATTTGCACAAGCTGTTATGAGAGTTACACTATTATACTGATGGTACACAGCAGGGTAGCACTATACAGCCTCCTTAGTAAATGTCCACTAACTGTTATGAGAGTTACTCCATTATACTGATGGTATGCAGCAGGGAAGCATTGTTCAGCCACCTTATGAAAAGTACTCAAGTTACGTTGGAAGTTATACCATTATGCTGAGAAAAAACAGTGGGAAAGGACTGTACAGCCTCCTTAGGAACAGTGCATAAGCTGCTCTGGGGGCTATACCATTATGCTAAGAGAAAACATAAAGAAAGGACTGTACAAACACCTTAGGAATATCACAAGAGCTGCTTGTGGAAGGGTGGTATTCACAGCATGGAAAAACTTGTGTATTCAACATTGGAATAGTGTCATTGTGCTCACACAACTTTACACTGGAATCACACAACTGTACAGTGGGCTCACACAACTCTGCACTGGGATCAGAGTGATACTGCACAGTGTTCCATGCAGGGGATAAATGCATGCAGTACGGACCTTTGCTGGTAGACTAGTACATGATAATATTCAATGCACTCCAGAGGTTTACTGAGTTTTGTTGTGCTTATTAACCATTCCAGATTTCTAGCACTCATTTGCATCTTATTTCAACAGCACAGTCTATGACTGATATCACAAAAGTATGGAGTCTGGTCAGGTTATTTATTTATATTTGTTTACCAGGGTAGTGCACTGATCTCAATAGACCATTTGCATGCACAGCGTGGGTGAATAGAATCATATAACAGATGAACAAAACATGTTTACAGATACAAGAATATGCTATAAAACATATAGATATTTACAGATGCAAATATTTGCTGCAACATTTAGTTCAAGAAGCAGTTTATAGTCAAAAACATGGATGGAAACACGTAATTATGCTTAACAGAGCTTTTTGGATAACATGTAGTCATAATGACTGAGATTGCTTATTCTACAGGGATAACAGTGTAGAAAAAGCAAGGGACAATAGTTGCTGGAAAGGATACCATGGGGGGGAGACAGAGAAATGGAGTTACAGAGCATTAATGGACAGTACCTGTCTGATACCCATAGAAGCAATTATGGCACTGCAATATTACAACAGCAATGGTAGGAATATGTGAGCAGCTTGTCAGAAATCACTTTACATAGATGAATGTAGCATGTGGTGCATTTGAGAGCAGCATGTCTAGGAACAGTTATGATGCTGTATGTACGTGAATGAGTGCAATGTATTGTGCTTTTGGGATCAGTTATGATATTCTCTGTGTATGAATGGGCTCAGGGAGTGATGTCTCTGGGTGCAGTATAGTGCTGTTTGTGGTTGCTTGTGTACACAGGGGGCACTTACAGTGTTGTCTGTGCGTGCATGTGTGCAATGTATGGCACCCCTGAGAGTAATGTTGCTTGCTGTGCTTAACGGGTGAAGCATGTGGTGTCCTTGGGAGCTGTTATGCTGCTCTCGACTCAAGAATAGATGCAGTGTATGGTGTTTGGTTTCCGTGCATAAACGGGTGCATTGTATTGTGTCTCAAGGAGCAGTTATGATGACCTCTGTATATTGTTGGGTGCAGTATATGTTCTGTGTTTATGAATGGGTGCAGTGTATGGTGGGTGCTGTACTGTGCTGTTGTGCTACAAAAGCAATGGCATTTCTAGGTGAATGACCTGTCAGAACTAATTGTATGAATGGGTGTAGTGTATTAAGCAGTTATGGTAATGCTGCATGTAAGGATGTTGGAGGAGTGTCTTAGACCTGCAATACTATGACAATAATACTTGCAGTATTATAAGGCAACGTGGACTGTCTGCAGTTTGCGCTCTACTTTACTTGTGATTTTCTTTTGACAGCATTGGTATAGGGTACAACTGTCACAGATTTTTATTAATAATGCTACATGTGCTCTGTAGAGTATTTGCATATGTACTGCACACCAGCTACTTTTTGTTGAACAGCAGCATAACGCATCTGCAGCAGTATGGTGTAGGTGTCTATGAGCCAGGAGCTGGCTTCTTTCTTGTGTCTCTCTGTGTCATTTCACTATGCAGTATAGACCACATCTTTAAATTTCACTCTATGCATTCAACAAGGTTGTCTGTTAACTCTCTCCAATCCATTCTAAGCAGTTTCATTTTTAAATTAGTAAAATGCTACTCAAAGCTTTAACTAGGTCTTCTGACATGTGGGCATTTCCCCAGACTGGCATTACCGCCAACCCAACTTTATGATAAAAAAGGTCTTCTGTAACTGCAGCAATATGTTTGCTACAGCTGTAATAAACTTCTTGCTACTGTTACTAGCACACGCCCTGGGTTTCTGTCTGGAACTATGAACGCAGTATCAGCATTCATTTATGAAGCTCCAATATCCTTGAGGCTTCAAAATTAAGTATTTGTTCTGTAATCATACCTCATTGATACCTGCCAATGGTATCCCTTAACACCAGTCTGGGGAAATGCCCAGATGTCAGATGACCTAAATCTTGACTCTTCTTTCATCAGTAGCATCCAGGGCAACTGTTCCCTTCACCTTCCTCTAGTTATGGCTCTGATATTGCTATTTGTTAACAGTGTGATATCTATAATACTTGAAACAGACAATGAAGTTAAAGTGACTTCATTCAGAGTATAAAAATATAAAATACAAAAGCATGTATCAGATATACTGCTAAGATAAATTAGGAATGCTTTCTGTGCAAATGTGTCAAAACTATAAGAAATTGTATGTCCTGCCACTTGTATTAGACAAATGTTGTAAAGGTAATGTATGAACTGTGAGCTTACTCTTTATACATTTTTGAGTTATGTTTCATGACATTAAAACTGATTAAGCCTGTGTGTTTATCTGTAATGCACAGGCATGTTATATAAAAACTTTCATATTATTATGTTTATGTTCCAAACTATAACAGCAATACTGTTTAGTCTAATTTGAAACTTTTTTGTTATGCTATTTTTACATAGCTTCTGTTGATTTCCTTGACTACACAATGCAGTTTCAGCCGTTATATTCTTACTAGTGAGACATATGGTCAGATACAGTAAACAGCATTAGTGAGGCCAGACCATAGACAGGTCAACAGCTAAACCAGGATTCCACTTTCATTAGCAGAATTACGTATATACCATTAATGTTGCAATGCCAGTTAACAAGTTGTATTTTTGTGTGATACGCTTACAAAAAAAACTGCTTCAGTTGATATGTTTTGCCTCTCCAACATTGTAAACTGCAAAGTAAAACACTAGCCAGATTTGGAAAAATGTATTCCATTATCATAAAAAACAAATCAAAATGACACAGTTCCTGTTAGAAAAAGATATTTCATACCCCCATGAACATTATTTGGCACTGAGCAAAGCAGTGCTACTTCTACAATCTGTGGCAGAAACATAAGAAAGGAAAAAATATTTTAGCACAGCTTTCTACAAATATAGTACCTTTGTGCTAGTTGCCTCTTGTGATGACCATTAGTGGGACTGGGCCATAGCTAGGCCATCTCCTAAACCTTGACTCCTGTTTCGTCAGTAGGATTTAATATGCTTCATTAGTATCAGAGTACCAGTTAACAAGTTGTATGTTTATCTACTGCACTTGCGAACATGGTTGCAGCTGATGCATTTTGCTGTCATGTAATCATATAGTTCAAAGTAAAATATCATAGCTTCACTCAGAAAAATCTATTTCCTATCTCTGTGCATGTCAATACGTATTCTGCAAAGGGGTATTATTTTCAGTGTTGATTGCCAAACACAAGAAAAGCAATAAACATTACAGCAGTGTGTTCTATAAGCACAGTGCCTGCTAATACCCTCATGACAACCATTAACAAAGCTAGGTCATAGGTAAGTGCGCTGTTAAATCTGAACTCCATTTTCTTCAGCAGGATTAAATAAGTTCCATTAATTTGGGGCACCATTTAATAAGCTACATATGGATGTGATGTACTTGCAACAAATGCTGAAGCGGATAGTTTTGCTCCCCTGTTATATAACAGTGTAAACGAAAATCTCATAGCTGCGTTAAGAAAATTGCTTCTGATTCCCACATGCATTATGTGTTGCACAAAACAGTGCTACTTTCACTGTATATTATGCAAACACAAGAAAATAAATAAACATTACAGGGCAGCTTTTTAATAGTGCAGTAACATTAATATAGTGACTTCATGTTGTTTTGTATAGTGTCCTAATTAGGTATGACAGAATGGCACTTGTTATTGCAGAATAACTCTATTTTGACTTTCCTTTACACAGTGTTCCTAGTATAGCATTCACAGCAAATAATTCTAATGTCATGCAGTCTGTAGCACTCATTGATAGCAGCTAACTTTATTGATCCCAGGTGTTAACTGCCCAACCTTATTTGTTGCAAAACTGTCATTTCAGTATCATGGGAGTTGCAAATGTCTGCACCACAAAGGATATGAGAGTGCTGCACTGTCTCCCATAGTGGCCATTGAAAAGTGCATATATATCTGGAGTGTTGCATTTAATGATTAACAGCTTGCAAAAGCAATCAAGAGAATAGGGGACTGGATTTATACTACCACAGGCCCTAACAAAATACTGTGGAATACTGACAGCATATCTGTGAGGACTAGTATCACAATTCCTTGATGAAAAAGACGACATGCAGTGCTTCTACTCTCTCCCTCACCACCACATAAGCACAAAGCTCAGTTTAGAGAAAGTTTAGTGCAGACTAAATGGAATGCAGGGCTGACTCTATACTGCAACAACAGATGTGGTTTGTTAGTGAAGTATACAGCTCATAATCTCATTCTATTGTTTACAAAAGCTGTACAAATACAAAGGGTTCTGTGTGGAAGGATGAAGAAATACAGTGTGACAGACTGTGCCAACCCAGTGAATTAGCTTTCCTTATCCTGTAATTCAAGTTTAAAAATTATTCTATATGTCATATGCAGTTCTGAGTTACTCCACTGTTTAAACCCCTTCACCAAGTACTGAAGACAAATGCTGCTCCTTACATCTCCCCATAACCCAGTCTGCATTATAGGCTTTGCATGTTTATCACACTATTTTGTTAGTGCGTAGAGTGCACCAAAATGGTTCACTTAGCCTCTCAATCATTTTTTTCAGTATTTTAATGTCTGCATCTTAATGCTGCTTCCAAATGATACTTGAAACAATTCTGCTTTGCCAGTGCTTTATGATCTTGAGATTGTTGTTTCCAGTATTCTGTGGGTGCAAGATATGTCATTAGGTGTACAAACTGTTTTTCAGCCTGTGGATTTATTTATATGTAAATAGGCAAAATTGTTTAGCTCAGTATGGAAATAGGCCTACTGTGAGCTTTTATTCACTTGTTGATTTGATAGCAATATAGCAACGCTACTAACAAAATCATAAATATTTCTTTTAACTGTTGTTTGCATGTGGCATTTAAGAATATTTCTGGGCAATCAATGATTCTCCCTCAACAAATTGTGTCTCCTAAACTGTGTAATTTTGTGAAAAATAAGGATTATGGCTTATGTTCATGGAGTAGTGTTAAACATCATGAAATATCAAAAATGCATTTTACTTTGATCAAATTGCAAATATTTTAAATGGCACTAGTAATGTACATGTGTTCTTTTTTTTTCCCCAAAATAATTTTTATTATTTTCTGCAGCATAGACAAACCACATACATTTGCAGGTTTGAAATGAACAGTAATAAGCAAGACAGCATCTAAAAAAAAAAAAATAGAAGTAAAGCTTAAAGCTACTAACTATATACAATAGTGCCGTTTGAAGTCATTGATAAAAAGGGATAAAATAAGCTAAGCATGTATGAGAAAAAGTTCATAACACAGTAACACTTCATACTGCTTTTACAAAGGTGAATAACCAAGGAAAAATCTGCAACTAGATCCCTGGGCCAAAAAAGAATAAGAAAGAAGTAGAAAAGAGAGGCAAACACTAACAATGTAATATTCCATACCATCAAATATCTAATCATTGAAAATATGGTCGAAGAGGGCATTCCAGACTTTCTAGAAATAGGCACATTTATTAAAACTTCTTATTATAAGTTTTTGTGAAGTTATATATTTAATCACCATGATTCTGAAGCCTTTCCAAGACATCTTACTGCATTCAATCCAATTTTTGGTTATGTAAAGTTTAACTAATAAGCAAAGTGTGATTAAGAAATGCAATCTCAGATTTGAAAGTTTAAGGTCAGTGATGTGGAGTATCACCATTTCCCAAGAAAGGGTTGATTTGTGGTAGCCCATTTTGTCTAATCGCACTTTGAGAGAGCACCAGATGCTGTGTGAATATCTGCAGAACCACAATATATGGAGAATGTCTGCCTGGGGGTAGGAACAGCAGGGACATGCAGGGGGGACTTTAGAATTAAATTTATTTAAGATAAAAGGAATAAAGTATAAATTGTTATTAATCATAAACTGTGTGTATACAAGATTTTAAAAGGGGTCATTTGAAAGGTGGATTTAATAGCTATTAGCTTTTGGTCTTCCAAAAGGTCAGGTCTTTGTTGATCCCAGAATTTTGAGTAACTGAGTCTCTTTTGATATTTGATTTTATATATGTATTTGTAGGACAAGGCTAACATTCTTTTCTTACTAGAGAGAGCTTTCAATAGCTCTGATACCTGTTTAGCTTCAGTTTCATCAATCTTGCTACCCTTAAGTAGAAATGTGATAATTTCTCTTATCTGACAAAGTATTATAGCATACTTTTTAGTTAGATTTAGTAATTCCTGCAGTTCCAAATGTGAATTGTCCCTGAATTTATAAATGTCCCAAAGTGTGCAGTGTCTTATTAGAGGGTAGTCAGCAAGACTGGTCATGTTATTATTCAAATTTAAATTAGGATTTAGGTGAATGGGTTGGAATAGAAGAAGAACTTTATCAAGCTTAAGTGACTGAAAAATCTCTTGAAAAGTTTTAACCTTATCCTTCAGTACATAGTTTATGTTTATTTTCCTAAAAGTTGTTGTCTCCAAGAAGGGAAGCGCTTTAGGGTTAAATTTGTTACAAGATACATGATTATGCCATATCTTACCCCAAGAGGGTGCCTATAACTCACTGCCAGAATAGTAATTAGCAACTGAGATGACCCTGTTAGCACATAAGATCTTATAATAGAGTTGTAGGTCTGGCAAATCTAAACCCCTCTATCTTTCGGAAGTATAAGATTTTGATATGAGACTCTTACCACTTTTGGGTACCAGATGAATTTTGCAAACGCTTTGTATATCTTAGTGAAGAAGTTAGTTGGAATGGAAGAGAAGGATGTATTAAAATAGTATAGGAGCTTTGGAAGGATATTCATTTTAATGATAGCTGTTTTTGACAACATAGGTAGTTTCATCTGTTGCCATCTAGCCATGTCCTGTGAAATCCCTGACCCATAATTTCAGCACATTACAGTGTATAATGGAAGGATAAGAGTGGCAGTAGCAAATCCCTAGATATTTAAAAGAATATACCATGTTGAAGGTGGGAGTCTGGGAAGTAATTTTCTCTGTGACTTGCAGGGTTGATAGGGAAAATATAAGATTTAGTTTGTTGATTTTATAGTCAGAAGTAACTGAAAAAGTATTCAAGGCTGTGACCAATTTCTTGATATCTGTGTTGGGATGCTCAAAATATATATTCAGATCATCCACAAAGGCAGTCAGACTTAATTTGGTGTGTAGCACCTTGGGTATTGAATGGTATGTCTTTTGCATAATAAACAGGAAAAGGGGATCTAGATATAAGTTGAAAAGAAGGGGAGAGAGTGGACAACCTTGTCTAGTTCTGTTGGAAAATTTTATTGGTTTTGAAAACTCTCTATATATAAGAGTGTATATGAACTATTATACAATATCTTAATAGTATCAATGAAATCTGTGAGGATGGCAAAATGGGATAATGTTGCAAACAGAAAGCTCCAGTTGACCCTATCAAATGCCTTACAAGCATCTAATATCATCACATATCTCAGGCTTTTGTCATTTTTGACAAGATTTATCATAGCTTCTAGAGTCAAAGTATTATCCCAATTGTGTCTATTGCACATAAATTCAGATTGTTCTTGGAAAACTAGGGAGGGCATCACTTTTTTGAGTCTTTCTGCCAAAAGAGATGATGAGATTTTAATGTCAACGTTCATCAGTGAGATTGGCCTATAGTTTTTCAGATTTGATTTTTTAGAGATAAATATGGTCTTTGAATTATTTATATAAAGATCCGAAATGTCATTGAGGGAAATACAATTATACAGCTTGAGCAGGATGGGAGCCAGATTATGTTTGAAAGTTTTGTAAAAATCTGGAGTATAGCCATCTTGGCCTGGAGCCTTTCCTAATTTAAGATTACCAATAACATCTATTATTTCCTGTTGATTTAGTGGGGCAGATAAGATCGCTCTTTGGTCTTCATTTAATCTCGGGAAAGTAAGATTACCAAGATAATCTTTTATCTCTGAGATCGGGGTTTGTAGATCATTCCTGGCATAGATGTCCGAGTAGGTCTGATGGAATAGCTATATAATTTGTAGGTCTGTTTTGTATGTTTTATCTTGATGGTATATAACGGTTAACCTAGAGGCCTCCTGTTTGTTTTCAATTAGTCTAGCTAAAGCTTTAGAAGGAATTTTACCCATTCAGAGTATTTAGCCATAAATTTCAATTCCTGTAAAGAATGATTGAATTGGTGTAGATCAAATAATTCTCTTTGTTTTCCTAGAATTTCAGATTCTAAGGCTGAAGTTTGATCCACTTGATAATTCCTATCTAATTCCCTAATTTCAGACAATAGTCAATCTTCCTTCTCTTTCCTCACTTTCTTAAGATAGGTGTCTTTCTGGATAAGTACTCCTCTGATCACCGCTTTACAAGCAGCTCACTGTATATCATATGGTATATCTGTGTTTTCTGGGCCCATATCAAATTCTGTTAGGGTTTTAAGAATTTCTTTAGTGACTTCCGGGTTATACAGTAGGTTATTATTTAGAGACCAATTAGAACCTCTAGTTATATTGGGTAAATTTTGTTCAAAATTTATTATTAAGGTAATCTTCGAATGGTCCGAGAAGAACCTAGGTTCAGCTAAATAATTTATTTTCCATTCTATTAACCCTTCTGAAATTAAAAAAAAGTCTAGGCGTGACCAAGAATTGTGGCATTTAGAAAAATATGTATAGCTGTTATTTTTTTGAACATCATCACCAAAAGAGATGGGATCAGCAAGACCATAAACTGACATGAGATCAGCCAAGGCTAAAGAGTCTTGTGTGTCATATGATTTGGATGTACTGGAATGGTCCGATCCTGGATCTGTTACAGAGTTCCAGTCTCCCCCCAGAATATAGCAATGATTTGGAAAATTAGTAAAGATATTATACATTTTTAGGATAAAGTCCTGCTGTCTAGCACATGGACCGTAAACATTCAGAAATAGGGTTGGTTTATTAAGTAAGGGATTCATAGCCATAAAGTAACACCACCTACCCCCAGGATCCATTCCGAGGTCTATAATTGAAACCTGTAGTGAGTTCTTAATTATAGTTGCTACTCCTTTAGAATTGGTGCTGTCTCCAGAAATAATGATGTCTTTTATCCATTTCCTATTTTTTTTCACTTGTCCAGTCCTCCTCAACCGAATGTGTTTCTTGAATAGAGCAGATATTTGCTTCTGACTTCAGAAGTAAATGCATCAGCAATTTTCATTTGTTTTTGTCATGTAACCCTCTTACATTCCAGGAGATTAATTTCCACAAACTACCCATACTATTAATTAAAGCAGTGATCTAGTATTTGGAATGGAATTGAGATGTCTAGAATCAAAAAGAAAAAAAAGACTATTAGATGACCCAAGGAAATTTTTTATAGAATGTAAAGATGTGTGTACATGTGTTCTTAATACTTTAAATTCTTGCAATAATGAACATCAACTTTTGATTATGTTGGACATTGTTCTCAAATTCTGTGGCAAGTAGGTGGGAGTTATACAATGAAGTTTAAGTAATTTGAGACTTTATTGTCTAAGTAATCCATGCATACTGTATGAATGTTGCTTCCTAATCTGCTATACAACAAAATACCTCTTCGGTTCAATCTTTAAAATGCAATCGTTAAAAGTCAATAGTGTCACTGCACTGTACACAATACCTAATGAAGGTACATTAATTGCCATTGTTGTAATGTAGCTCAGAATACCAAAGAAACCCATGCATTCTAAAGTTATATGTTAACATAAGTGTTGCTTGTATGCAAAGCATGACTACAGAAACAAACCTAGAGGAAGTCACTCGATATCAGACATGGAGCAGCAAGAAAAGCATTCATTTCTACACTTGTTCTGAGGCTCTATCTTTTCACAAGTGGCATCTTTTTAAGGTGGCCTGGAGCCAGGGATAATGCCCCCACATAGCCAGACAATGCAGCAGTACCATCAGATCTAAACAGATTGTAACAGTATGTGGTTACAGAAATAATAATTAGGATAAGAAGCCTTCTGCTACAAAGTACAGCAGTCACTCACTGTGAATAGCCTAAAGAGATAATCATGCAGAACTTTGACAAGCTTCCATATAAAGACAGTCAATATGATAGTTTAGATTGAAACAGAGTAAGAGTTTGCAATATAGGTTCATAGGATCATAGGAAGTTACTAGGCTAATGGCCCTAGGGCCCTTACAAGCCTAAACAAGTTCTTACCTATATTACCACGATCAGCACCAATTGTTCCTAAGAGGGACACAGGTGGCAACCCCAGGGTGAATTTACAGTCACCCATCCAATTATCCAGATTGTGTTTGAAGAGGGGTAATGAGGTGATCTGTTTGATGTGAAGTGGAAGTCTGTTCCAATGATCTGGTAACCCCTGGGAGACAAATCTGTCCCATCAGTAGATTTTATTAATGCCACATACCAGGTTAAGGTCTTCAGAGCAAGTAACCAGTGTACTATTTGAATTTCGGATATGAAGCATTTCCAGTAATGCAGGATCAGAGCTTGCCTTTTTTGTATGGGAGAGATCCACTATGAGTAGTCTGTATGAAACAGAATAAAGTGACAGTGATTTCAGACGATCCCCATAGGACAGATGGTGAAGACACTGAATTTTCCTTGAGGAACCTTTGTGGTTTCTCCAGTTGCTGCAGGTGCTTAGAAAGGTACATACCAAAATGGGCATTGTACTCAGTTATTGGCCTGATGAGGGAAGAGCACAAGGAGGTTATAACTTCATTTTTTCTGGAGGGAAGGGTTACCTTTATGTAGTTACTGGAATTATGTTAGGTGGCTAAAACCTAATTAAATGTACCATTAAGGTTGAAGCAGGGCATCATTTCATATATTGTACTGAATCTAATACTTTACAAGTTATTTTTTAGCTGTGCCAAGTTCTGACAGTATAAAACAAAAGCCATTGCACTACCCATCATACCCCCCCCCCCACTGTGTGGCAGGATAAAAGTAAGTTAATTGCTTTGGATTACTTGTTTAATTTCCTTCTTTTTTAATGTTCTGCAAATCTGTTTCTGTCTTCACCTGAGCTATCCTTCCTTTGAATCCAATGTGATTTGTTTTCCTTCAGCTCAGTGTAATGTTTTACAGTTTTTCAGCTGCAGAAACTGAAGCATCAGGTTGCACTATAAAACTGAATCCAGTGAGATTCTTTACAAATCTTTTTTTTTCTCAGCTGCTCAAAGTAGGCATGACATGGCAGCATAGGGCTAAAACCAACTACATTCTTTTGGCTGACATTCATTTCTACTACTCATGCAGTTCAAAGATATGAGACTTCTCAGAATACACTTTCTTCACATCAAACCCATTTCTGCTCTTTGACCTTTAAGATCATGTGACTGGATAATACAATATGTTTTTATGTGAAGAAAATGTATTCTGAAGAACTCTCATATTGTGAAGATATGAAAGCTCTAAATCTTAGAACTTTGTGATTAACAAACTGTGGCAGTTAGTTTTTACCTTTGATGGCCTCTTTTTAGTTCTTGGTTTACACATTGAACTGCAGGAGTTTCTGCCTTATTGGGTTCTTAACTTATTCATTTTGTTTTTCTCAATCTTCTGATTTCCTTCACTTCTTTAATATTTTTCCCTTTAGCTGAGTCATCATATCTTTGTACCAAGTCCACAATGTAGGGCACTCCCTGCCAGTATTAAACTAAACCCAACATGCTAAAAATTCAGCTAGCTAAAACGACAAAAGGATTAGTGTCTTAGCTCTAACTTTTTTTTTTTATTCTCTCACAACAACATTGGTTTAATCATAAAAAGGAAAAAAATACTATTGCATCTTGTCTGACTCTACCCTTTTTATTTTTCTTAATTAATCACAATATTATTAAGTAACCAGTATAAATAAAAATACTATACACAGCATTCCTTGCTGTTCCATTCTAATATAGTATTGACAATGCTATGCATGACAACATTCGGCATTACCCAGTGCTTGTTTTATGAGACTTGAAAACCTATGTAACCAATAAAGTGCTAATCCTCAGATGTTTCTGCTTGCTGTAGTATTATTAAAGCCATCTGATTGTCTTCCTTTCTGGTGGCTGTTATTGTGCTGATTTGCTCAATTTATAGGCAACATACCGATAGACAGTTCTGCTGAAAATAAGCTGAAAATATGTAAGTAAGATGGAATTCTAATTTTCCCACTGGCTGAAGTCCTTTAGTATGATATTCTGTAGATAGATAAAGTTTCACTGGTATCTGTGTAAGGCTGAGCACTTTAAGATTAGTGATTTGCATATTGATTATCTTTAAGCTGATGTGTGTCTTCCTGATTTATTTTTATCTTGATTTTCGTATTTCTTGTGGAGTAGAAAATGTTTGTATTAGCCTTATGTATAGTTTATCAGCATGACTGACCATTGCTGCATTGATTTTTGGAGAGAACTGACCTCTGGGCTGAAGTGTTTGTCAGTCTACTTCCTAATGGATTCTAGGTCATCTGGGTCATAGTCAAGGTCTTATTTATGTTAGAGAGCTAGCAGCTTTTCAATGCTTGTAAAGGATAACAATCAGATCTGCCTTTATACTCAGGAACATTGTTTTCTTTCTGTCTCCACTATCTTTAGAAATTCTTTGAAACTACCTGGTTACACTGTCTGTTTTCTTCACCACTTTCAGGTGTTCTAGTCATAATTTGATCGATAAAGGCAGTCGTTGTTTCTTAACTTTTATGCTAAGCTTCACTGGCAAAAGGTATGAATCACGCCTCCTCAAAATCAGCTGCAGAATTTATAATTCAAATAATATCAGTTAACTTGGTCTCCAAGCATCACACCTGAAGAAAAATTCTGCTGTGTCATAAATTATGAAATGAAACAACACTAAGTAAATTAATGGGTACATTATTTACATCGACTATAGTGAAAACTTGAAGAACTCAGACTAGTGCCAGTGAGATGTTAATGATAGTTTGCAGGATACTGCAACCAAAGGTATTTGCACACATTTAGATGTGTACACTTAAATGTAGTAATAAATAAATGTGTAAATAGAGATGTGGTTGCATCATGCTGGTCCACTGGCATTCCAGGTGACTGGATATTAACCATTGTTAAATCAGTAACATTTTAACCAAGGGAAATGAGTTGTGACATCAATTTTATATTCCCCTTTATAAAAATAATGATATAAAATAAATTATCCACACATACATACATGCAGAATAAATGTTTTACAATATAAAATTATACACTGGCATCAGAAGCATGTTAACTAGGATGAAAAAGTCATATACGTTTAGTTTCTCCAGCTTTCACAAAGTAATTGCCCATTTTCTCTGAATTATATAACAAATGTGAGTCCCAGTTAATGTCTGTGATTTTTTATTCCCATAGAAACAGCTCAGACTCAAACATACTAATTGAAACCCTTTTTCTACCTATCTTAAGAGCTCACATGAGTTCTGTTTTGGCACCTGACCCTTCAAATCAGTGGATATAGTTATCTCTATTAGTTTACACATGGAAAAGCACAGACAGTACCAGAATATCTTAGACATCATTGCAGAAGGCTTTAAAATTAGCAAAATGAGACAATCTGAAATAAGCAAGAGTTTGAAAAGAAGTATGAAAAGAGATGAATCAGTCAGGAAACAAGAACAGAACCTCCCACAGGACTGTCTCCATAAGATCTGAGAAGCAAAGTCCTGACTGTAGTGCTAAAAACTCTACTGTCAGCAATGGCAACATATAGCTGGTACTTCAGCAGTAACAACTGCCTTACCAGTGGGGGCAAAATAGCTACAGCTGTTATTGTAACACTGATACCCACATCTTCAGTGGTGGTAGCAGTGCTACACGGAGTACTACAGAATTAACAGCTGCATCATTAATGGTGACAGAATAGTTACTGATATTACTGCGACACTAATTTCTTCACCACCAGTAGTTTCAGGATAGATGCAACTGTTACTTCAGCACTAACACCTACCGGCCATTGTAGCATCATTGCTGCATCTGTTAATGCAGAATTAAGATCAGGAATCATGTACAACACCATTGGATTTGCCTAGACATAGTAAGCCCTTGCTGAGTTTAATTCTGGTGGCTGCCAAAAAAGCAATTACTAGAAAATGGAAATCAAAATAAAAACCATCTGTACTAGAAGTGGTGAATATAGAAACAGAGATAAAATGGATCTATATTAGATCATCGAAGTGTTAATACTTCGAATGGTCTAATACTGACCTGAAAACAGCGAATGTTGAAAATAGCGAAGCTGCAGATAACCAAATTTTTTCCTAGGGAAAGAATTCAGTTGTCCATTTCTGTGGCTTCGCTATTTTCAGCACTGTGGTGGAAAGTTACTGGTTGGGTTCAGGTAAGTGTGCGATTGTGTGGATGTTAGGGTTAGGGTGGGGTATGTGAGTTAGGGTTAGGGCACTGGTGAGGTGAGTGTGCGATAGTGGCAGACTTTAGGGTTAGGGTGGGGTATGTGAGTTAGGGTGCGGGTGAGATGAGTGTGCGAAAGTGATAGACTTTAGGGTTAAGGCGGGGTATTGAGTTAGGGTTAGGGTGCAGGTGAGGTGAGTGTGCGACAGTGACGGACCTTAGGGTTAGGGTTTGGGTTAAGGATAGTGGATAGATAATAGTGTATGTACAGTTTAGTGTAGGGTTAGATATAGGATTTTAAGTGTATGTGTGTGGATTGCTGTTTTTTTGGTGTGCTTGTGTTGTGTGTGCGTTTCTCGGAACAGTGAATTTTTTCCCTGTTTTCGCTGTTCTGAGCTTTCAGTGTTTTTAGATTTCGTGGTTAGAAGTTTGAGGTTGTTGTATTTGATGATGTGCTGTTTCATTGAACTGATATAGACCCAATAAAACAGCTGAAAGTGGGATCTTTAGAAAAGGGTAGGGGTAAATTACATAGAAAAGATGGGAATTGTGGGAACAGATTAATGTGCAGATTAATGTTTTGGAGGATGAATGAGATTTAAGGGAAGGCAAGAATTGAATTAGCTTTGTAAAGTTTGACTGACAATGACTGGATAAATTATAAGTGATGTGTAATGTTTATAACTGAAAATATGTCAGTATGATTTGTTTTCATTTATATTAATGTATGATTGCCTTTGTCATAAGTGATAATTTAAAAAATATGTTTCTTGTTTAAAAAAGAGATCTGCAGCCCTGACAGTGGCAGAATAACTGCAGTTGTTAATACAGTGCTAACATCTGCACTGCCAGTAATGACAGAATAACTACATCTGTTACTGCAACACGAACCCTTGCACCACCAATGGAGAACAGCTGTTACTGAAGTACTACGAACTGTACCACCAGTGGTTGCAGGATATTTACAGCAGCTAATACAACACTAATGTCTGCAAAACCAGTGGTGTTATAGCTGTTACTGCAGCCAGAACAATTGCATCCTTAGTGACAGCAGGATAGCGAAAGTTGCTACTGTAGCAGTAACACATGTACCTCCAAATGGAAGCTGTGTGACTGCAACTTGCACTGCAATGGTAACACCTTTACTATCTGTGGTGGCAACACTGCTAGAGCTGCTACCGAAACACTAACATCTGCACCACCAACAATGGCATCATAACTACTTACTACTGCAACATAAACACCTGCATCACTAGTGGCAGCAGCATCATAGATTAAAGCTGTTACTGCATTAATACGCACATGACCAGATGCGCAGCATTACTACAGTTGTTAATGCAGTCTTTACACCTTCAACATCAGTTATGGTTGCATAACTACAGCTGTTACTGCAGCAATAACACATTCGCTACCATTGGTTGCAGCATTGTTACAGGTGGTTCTAAAGTACTAATACCTGCACCATCAGTTGTAGCACCATAGGTACAGCTGTAACTGCAGCACTGACACCTACGCCACCAGTGGTGGTAGCATAGCTATAGCTGTTACTGCAGCATTAACACCTGTGCTACCAGTGGTGAAGGTATTATTGCAGCCATTAATGCAGTGTTAACTCCTGCAGTGCTAATGTCAGCAGAATAACTACAGCTTCTACAGTTTCCTACTAGAAAAGGTCTCCAAAGTCAGATAAAGCAGGCATATACTTAAAAAAAACTAAAATGGAGTTCAGGTTACACTTTAAGCCAATTTACTATCAAGCACAGGCAGTGCAAAAGGTTTGGAGCTCACCTTCAAAACCAGTCAAGCACAGACTGACTACTATGTGTATGCACACCTACTTTATATAAAGGTGTGAAAGCTTGGTTTTATTATGATACTGCTCACTATATCACATTATCTTCCTTTTAGCTTAGACCTACTTAATCATTTTCTGGGATAAAGTGATATTAAATTCATTGTCTATAAATAAAGTTCACAGATTCTGTAGTAATGTAACATAAACAGTGTCATTCTTGCATAAGCTCAGAATTGTTGTTTGACTAAATATTCAGTAAGGTAGATGTTAACATGATTTTCTATCCTTCTGTGGTTTTCTCAGTTTTGGCTCTGGTTTGGGATGACCAGCACAACAGTTTCACTATTTTGTGTAAGTTTCTTGTGTGATGTCAGGGAACAAGTCAGGACTAGAAGCTGATCTGTTCTCCTCATTTGACACATCAGCACACTCCCTGTCCATTCCTACACAATCTGGATTCATTCGATTTGTTTTTGTCTGATTGTGTATAAGCCTGGGGTTTGTGCAAAGCTGCTCTTTGTGAAGCAGTGATTATCAGTGCCTTGTATATATGCAATCACCAGAAGTTGAAATTTCCCAATAAAAACACTTCAGAGCTTTACCTCAGTCCCACATTACTTAAAGGGTAACTAGTTTGCTCAGTCAGCAGCATCTATGCATTTAGTTAGGACTATTTGGGTCTACCTTACCTTATTATAGCACCCAGGACCTGGTTAGGTTAGCTGCAGATTACACCAAGTAGTCTTCCCTCATCCAATTAGAAACACCCTCCACTCCTATCCTTTGCAATTACCTATTAGGACCTTTGACCATGGATGGGTACTTTCCTGCTATCACTGCATCCAGCTTAGTGGACATGGGCATCCTGAGGCAATGTAGCAATTGCCTTATGTACACTGACAACCACTTAATTCTCAAACACACAAATATAGTGTGTGAGAGATGTAGTTACACATTGACACCCGAGGCTAGATTCTCACATGCAGATACAAAAAGCAACAAACCGATTGTCAGCAACTTTTAACACATCACTCACCACACCCAGAAAAGACAGCACACATAGGCCCACATATATGGAAGTGCTCACATATAACTTACCTAAACCTTGAAGGCCTCTTAGAGACAGTCCTCAGAAACTCCACATGCACATAAACAAGACAATTCATACATAAAGCCACATCTCATTGTGTCTCAACTACCAAGCCCATAAGGCAAAACACCCCTTGTGTCTCAACTACCAAGACCATAAGGCAAAACACTCCACAACCCAATATTCTGGTCATAGGAGAGTCCATTGTGAGGCACATTGATATCCCTTTTACCAGACTAGATAAGGAGAAGGTTACAGTTATTTGCCTGTCAGGGGCCAGGATCTTCCAGATCATGCATGCACTCAGGTCAGTTACCCCTTAGTACCAGTATGACTCTGTCATAGTCCTGAGGGCGTGTATGACCTGTGATGTACCTCCTTGGACTATAAGAAGAGAGACATGAAACTAGCAATGAGCAGTATATTCTACCATCTCGAAGGATGATGTCACAATACCAGCAGAAAAAAATTGACTTTATCAAATGATTTAGCTACTGGTGTCATTCCAAAGGGGTCCAATACTTGTCAGACTGGGAGGACATCACTGACAGGCCACGCAGCTTTGTCAGGGATGGTCTTCACCTGTCACCTCTAGGCTTTCAGATATTGGCCAAAACACTAGCCAGCCCTTCTAGTGCCTTTTCTTGGCATTGCCAAACAGACAAACCCTCCAACATAACAAAAGCTACTCAGAATGAGCTAAAGGTGTTACTGCTCAATTCCAAGAGTCTGAACATGAAATTGCACTCCCTAGAAGCTTTCCTCACCCTGGAGAATGTTGACATCTGTACAGTTACTGAAACATGGTTCACAGCCACGGAAAGCACTCCAGTAGTGCATGCCTATAATACCTTTTATACATTCTGACCACCCACTGAACATGAAAGAGTAAAAGGCAGAGGTGTATCTATCTACATAAAGAATAAGCACACCTCAGGGCTGGACAGACATTATGACATGCTTGAGCCACGCCATGTCCAACCAACCACAGGAAAAATTCATTACCATATTCTTGCTGGCTACAGGTCCCTCACCATGAACCAGAAAACCCACACATCATACCTGAAGTTACTAGAATCACTCACTATCCAGCCAAATACCATTTTAACTACCCCTCCAGTATTTGGGAGGCATATACTACCACTAACATGCAGGCCCAAAGATTTCTTGACTTTATAAATTAAAATGCCCTGGAGCAGTTAGTCTGCACTTCCACTATGGGAGCAAATATCCTAGATCTAGTACTGACAAATATGGGAGAACACCCCCCCCCAGTGTGATGTCTTTACTAGTAAGGTCAGATCACAAAATAGTTGGCCTTGAAATAAAGGTAAAACTAGTCCCCCCACCTAACTCCAAAAAGTTTAAGAACTTATCTAAGGTAAATTACCACTATTACGGGATGGCATAGCTATTTTCCAAGCTCCCCCATATCCAGAGAATATACAGACATATGCAGAGGTATACACAAAAGCCTTGTATGACTATATAAACAAGTGCAGAGAAATGGTGGTACCAGACTGAAATAAACCCAGGTCAAACTGCAAAAACAAGCCACTCTGATGAATCCCTGGTACTAATGGGCTGTACAACAAAACAAAGAAAATCCTGTTGAGAAGTAAGCTGTAATGTGCACAACAGAGCAAAAAGTCCCTCATTAGTCTAAACAAGTGAATCAGGGAACTAGTCAAGTTTCTGAAAGCAGACTTTGAGGTAAAAATAGCTTCCAAATCTAAGGATAACCATAAAGCATTTTTCATTTATGTCTGCAATCTTAAGGGCAATGCCCAACAATGTTTGGAATTAAATGTAGATGGCATCATCCATACTCAGCCAGAAGATATAGGAAATCTGTTGTCAGACAAATTCAGCTTAAATTCCACCTCCCCATCATGCCCAGTTCACTCCTAAGAAATACCCTTTACCAGCCCACTCCAGTTATCACCAAAAAAACAAGTTGTCACTGCACTCCCTAAAGCTGAAATCACAGCTTCAATGAGGCCTGACTATATACCAGGTTGCCTCTTAAACAGCTTAAATTAGGACTTATCAGACCCATTAGGATCTCTATTTAACCACAGCCACAGGACTGGTTTTGTCCCAGTAGAGTGGAGGACAGCAACAGTCATCTCTATGCATAAAGGGTGAGCATCTACTAACCCAGGAAATTACAGACCCATAAATTTGATTAGTGGTATATGTAAGGCCATGGAAAGAATAATCAAGGACCTGATAAATAGTGACAGGAAATCTCCAAACACTGGATCCAACCCAGTTCAGCTTTGTCAAGGGCAGGTCATGCCTACTGAATCTGGTGGATTTCTTTGAGAAAGTCACTAAGGCCATGGATGAGGGTAAAACTGTGCATACCACCTACCTCAACCTGTTCAAGGCATTTGACACAATTTGTTACTCAGGTATTATAAATAAACTCACAAAACTGGACATAAATCCCTATGTCACCAGATGGATAACCAGCTGGCTCATGAACATGACACATGTGGTTAAAGTAGATTAATCCAGATCCAGCAAGTGTCCCATTACTAGTGGTGTGTCACAGGGCTTAGTACTGGGACAACTTCTGCTCAAGATATACTTCTGTGAACTCAAGGCTAATATGAAAGGCTTCTAGATAACAAAGTCTGCCAATGACTGCAAGCTGGGGCAATCACTGAATCCCCAAATAATGCAGATAACCTTCAGGAGTGTCTAGATCTGCCAAATGAATGGTGCCAGAACAATGGCCTAAAACTAAATGCAAAAAAATGCATTATCATGCCCTTTGAAAAGTCAAATACCCCTGCAAATGACAACATTAATAGCATATCCCTAAAAGTAGACTGAAGTGAGAGATCTAGGTTCAGAGATTGATAGTAACCAGAACTGTGATGGCTATGTGTCTGCAATGTTAAGGAAGTCCTTCTTTGTGGCACAACTTATAAGTAAAGGTATGGCATCCAGATCTAATGAAATTATAGTTCTGCTGTACTCAGTCCTCATTAGACCAATAATAAAGTACAATGCACCATCTGGCATGCACTTGGCCTGGCATTTACAACAGCTGGAGTGACCTTAGAGGCTCTTCACAAAGAAAATAGAGGGTGTAAAAACATGTCCTGTGTGGATAGACTAAATGTCCTATCCCTTTATTCTGTCTCCTACTGACTATTAAGGGGTGATCTATGCCTGATTTACAAAGCACTCACAAATCCAGCCCTGATGGAGTTGCTACATATCCGCAAGTCAAACAGCACAAGGGTTATTTGATCTTAGGCTTGCAAGGGCTCTTGAGCCATTAGCCTAGTAATCACTTATGAACCTATGAATCTATGAAATTATTGTCCACAGCCTTTGCTGATTTATATCTCTGGACTAGAATCCCTCCTGTAGGAAAAATGTAATTAATTATTAAGTCTAGTATGAAGCCTAACTTATTTTATCCTTGATATTTCCAGGAGTGCACTGTAGAACTTTACAGTGGTATCCTGGAGATTCCTTTTTGTTGCAAAATACTTCCAGCCCTTTTAAATATGCATCAGTCACTATCATGAATATATTAATCATAAATGGCCTTGTGAAATCAGAGTATAATATTATCTATATGTGTCTGGATATTCCCATAGGTATAATGGTGCTTGTCTAAGCAACTTCTGTCTCATTCAACATGACATTCAATCTCTTCATCTAACCTTGGTCACCAGATTGTCCATCTAACTAGTGTTTTCCTTTTAATAATCCCTTAGTGAGCCATATGGACCTCTTCACTACAGCTTTCCATGGTTTATAGGAAAACAAATGTGTGTAATATTTTCAATATCAGTCTGGAAATTTCCATAGACATAATGGTGCTTGAATAAGTACCTTCTGTTCCATTTGACACGACACATAATCTATTCATCTCGGCTTGGTTACCAGACTGTACTTCTAGCTAATGCTTTCCTTTTAATATTGTCTGGGTGATCCATATTGACCTGCGACATAACATCTTTTCTGGGTTTATAGGAAACTGTTACTTGAGAGGCCAATGAGATGTATCGTTTTTTTCTTCTGAAGGTTTGCATCTTCTTCTAAAACATTTTTAAACTCACCTCAAGGTAGTGGCCGGAGCTGGCCAACCATCAGTCACAAAACTTAGCAATTATAACAGCAATGGGTTAGCTTGTAGCTGCTTGTGCTATAAGCTAGCTCTGCTTCAACAGGAATGTCCTAGCAATTCTTCAGCGAAAGCATTTACATATTTGGAGACTCCCTACTCAACATTATTTGAAAGTTCTGGGAACAGAACTATAAAGAGTCTGTCAGTATTGTCATGACAATTGGAAACTCTGCAGTTGGTTTGATAATCATAGGCTGGAAATATCATTGATCATCTCTGAATCCTTGAAGCTATTGTGTTTGACAAACTAATGTTACCAAATAATGTTAACATTTTATCCCCAGTAACAAACTGATGCAAATTATTTATTATAAAAATTAAAGCAAGTGCATCCTTCTCAGTTTTTAAATATTTTCTCTCAAAAGAACAAAGAGTTCTTGATGCATACAGTTTGTCTTTCATCAGATGAAGACATAACACATCAAATCATAGCATCTGTGCAATAAGCTGACCTATCATAAACAAGTAATACCAGTACCTCTTGAATATAGTATACCGACATTTTATCAAAAGTCAGTAATGTACTTTAGAAACATAGGAACGACACTGGGTAAGCAATCACAGGAACCATAAGATGCCTAGTCATATATAACTTTAAGCAGATACACTTAAACGTCTTCATACCCCTTGCAAACACTTAATAGTACTTACTCCCAAAGCAAAGATGGCCATACATGAGTACCCTGGTGTAAATCTGTATCTACTTACCTAATCATTAAAACAATCCTTAAAGGTAGACAAAGTAATACTTTGCTTGACCTGCAGTGGTGCCTTATTCCATAGGCTAGGAATATATTGAGTTAAGAACCTGTTTGTCTTGTTTATTTTTTGGTGTATATTTAGATTCATAGTATGGGTGCTTGTAGAGCCACTGGCTTTTGCAAAGAAATAGGAAGCCAAGATTGGGTCTTTTTATAGCTTAAAAAGTGAGACACGGGTCACCTCTGAGAAGCCAGTAGGCTACTTCATATAAGGAGAGTTGTGATAATCTATCAGGATAGTTGAAAGATTTAAGGACTTTAATTTTTTAGTCCATAGAAGCATGTTAAGGCCTGGGAAGCATTTTGCTTGTGGGTGGCCCTAAAGTTTCAGCTCTTGGAAATGTGAAGTTTCCCTACCACTTATGATTGCCAGGGTGGATCCTTTGTTTGTTTTCCTGATTGCCAGTGGCTTTCTTTTCATTTGGTTTGCATTTTAAAACATTGGGTTTTTATGTTCAGATGGTGTAGCCACTAGCTTTGTTATTAGCTGGACAGTCTTGCAGCCTGGTGGAACACGTTGGATTTGAGTGCCATCACCACTGTTGTTTGGTTGAGTGGACTGTTTGTGAATTTCACAGGATTTTGAGTAGTATCATTTGGGCTTGTTTTGGACTATATCTGATACAGTTTTCTAGTCTAAGAATATGTGGACTCTCACCTGCTTTCTTGAGCTGCTTTGTACTTTTATCTACTGTTGCTGCCTATCATTCTGCTGATTCTTGCTTGCTGCCATTCTTGAAGCTTTTGTTGTACCTGTTTATTATGTACCCTGGGCATTCAAAAGACATACGTTGAATGGGTGTACCTTCGTTGAAGGTTGGGCATCGGGCTGGCAACTCGACACCATAAAAAGCAGCTGCCAATCATTGGCGGACTGGAGTTCCGCTGTGGCGACCCCTAACCGGGAAAAGCCGAAAGACTAACTTTTATATTAATAAAATTACTTTTGATTTTTTATGTTTTCTCAGTTTTGCAAGTATTCACTCTATTTTAAAAAATAGTGATTTTACTTTATTAATTTACAAATATTTTTCTTACTTTTCTTTTCATTTGCTCAAAGTTCAGCTGTGTAAGACAATATTTCAAATTAAATAATATTGTTACTATGATGGAAAGAGGCTATGGGTTTTAACTTTTGCCCCGTTGCCATCAATATTTGTATGCAGCAGAAGCAGCTGCATAAGGTTTGAATCCCACCACTGGTATCAGATCATATACAGTAGGGAAATACCCTGAAGAGTGTATGGTAAATCTGCTCTACTACCTTTAGTAATGACCGATGCCTGACATGCGAACATAGGCATTAAACTGCACAGTTACAGATTATATTTATCATGACTAGATTTCCAAGATTTTACCAACCTCAGAATGAGTGCAGTGCATTCCAGTGCAATTTTACCAACAGTATTTAAAATTTGACAAAAATTATGTGGTGCATACACTCACACAATATTTTCTGGAATGAGTTATACATGATAACTCCCTAGTACCAAAGCCAGTATTTCCAAATATTTACGGTATGCTGCCACCAGTTAGTCAAAACTAAGACAGCAAGAACACACATTTGTTTCTTACCCTTAAAATAACTCAGCCTATAAATACTCAGATGATAGCAGGTAGTTCTAACCAGCCACAAACTTACAGAAACAAATAACGCATAAACCCTAAGCAAATATATAAATTATCAAAAACAAGCATGCAAGGTTAAATAGGAGGCTTACTTACTTGAAATAAATAGATTTAGGTGTTTTCTTTCCAAATAAATATACAAACAGTACGGAACTGGACAAGGAACTGAAAATAAAATATTCAGATATACAGATAATGCTCACAAAATAAGAACTGCCTCCAAAATTATGCTGCAGCAGGCAGATTGCAGTAACTCCCCTAAATGACTGATTGAGTTAGAAATATCCTTTTGCCCATACATAGAATTTTGGCTGACTTTATTTGAAATTTTAGAAGATGCCTTCCTGTTTCCACAGTACAATACCTTTTTGAGTGCGGAGGCCAAATAAGCTAATGTCCAAATAAGGAATCATTATTCTGTGACCTAGCCAGAATAATCATGTAGCAGACTTGCATTAGTGCACACATTTGTACAAGATGATTTTTTTCTTTTAAGCATCTTACATTCTTCCAGTGACAAAGCAGTTGTATACCATTTTACTAATTTTCTTTCACATATTACTTTTTGCTGAAAAAGCAAAGAGAATGCAGCTTCTTTTATTTTTTTTCCCAACTTTTATTTTATTGTATTTTTCAACATTTAATGTACAAAAATATACATGACATTCCTTTATGAGCAAGTAACCTTGATATGCCAATTAACAAATTAATGCCTTTTAACTTCTAGTCTTGAATTAACAAAATTCTAGTGTCTAAAGAGGTAGGTTCGCATGTACCTATAAATGGAATGCTTGGAGTATAACAGGAATACATTTAGAAATAAGTGGTAAGTAACAGGGTCCATTTTCACATAATATATACAACTATTTACATATAGTGCTACAAGTTTTGAAGTTAGTGAATAATCACTTCATTACTATGAAAGTCTGAAATGAAACTATCAGAGACTACTATCTGTTCAAACCGCATAAGGAAGAAACTTCCAAATACTATGTAGGGACAGGTTAACTGATGTATTCATAGTACAGCTTATTTCAAAATGTGTTCAAGGATAAGATTCCAAAAACTGAGACATTTCACGTACTTATTTCTATTACCTATAATCAGTTTGTCAGATATAATATATTTAGAGGCCATGTTAGTAAAACACTTCCAATCTATTTTTGACCTGTCAAGCCAGTTTTGAATGATGTACAGTTTGGCTAATGCAAATAGAGCAATCAGGATATTCAAGTCAGATCTGGGCGTATCGACTGGACTCACATGCAATAAAGCAAATTTCCAAGATAAGGTAGATTTCTCATAGCCCATTTTCTGAAGTTTGATCCTTAATGAGTTTCATAGGTTCTATGCATATTTATAGTACCAGAGAATATGCAAAATGTCAGCCAGCTGCGATGTACTAAAAGGCAAAGAGGAGAAATGCTTGAGAAGAAATTATTTAGACATTCTGGTGTATAGTAGGTCTTATTGTTTATCATTAACTGGGTATATACATGTTTCTTAAAGGGGAGAATTTATGTTATTAAAAGCACAAAAGAATTAAACATCAGTTACATTAGGATTTTGTCCTTCCAATAGTGAGCATATGTAAGAAAAGATCAGTATTTAATAGAAGCGATTAGCTTGTATGAAGCTAACATCTTGTTTCTGACTTTTAAAATTTTCATTGGAGATTGTGCAAGATTTACTTCTTCCTCTACATCATCTGGGATGCCTCTACTAGAAGACACCAGTTCTTTAATTTGCCTCAGTATTGTGGTATATTTGTTACTTAGGTTAAGATTAATTTTAATATCACTTATGGAGTTGTCCTTTAGTCTACAGAAGTCCCAGACAGTATAGCTTTTGATTTGGGGAAATTGGTGTAAGTTTACCGTTTTTCTGCCTAATTTCAGATTTGAATTTAGATGGACTGGTTGCATAAGGACTAGAAGTGAAGTAAAAAGGAAAGGAGATTTTGAAATGATTTGATTTTATGTTTGATTAGATTTGATTAGATTATGTATTTTAGTGTCCTTTAATATGAATTATTCCATGAAAGGTAAGGATTTAGGGTTTATGTTAAGTGTTTTGACATGAGTATACCATAGTTTGATCCATTTTGGAGACTGGGTTAAATTATTGGGGTTATAGTCAACAATTAAAAGGATTTGACTGGTACATATTATGTCATAATATAACTTGAAATCTGGTAGACCCAGTCCTCCCTTGCTTTTTCAGAGCATTAGATTTGGTAGATCAATTCTTGGGGTTTTTGGAAACCAGATAAATTTAGTTAGGGTTTTATTGAGTCCCTTAAAGAAGTTCATAGGGATAATAGAGTTGGTTGCATTAAATTGGTATAAAATTTTGGGAAGGATATTCATTTCAATCACTGTTACTCTGGACAAGATAGGAAGCGTCATGTTTTTCCAACTATCCAGGTCATATTCAATATTCATCCAAGTTTTAAGAAGGCTATTTTGAAAGGAATTCTTTTGATTATGTTCAAACCTTATACCTAAGTACTGGAAAGCATATTTTAATTTAATTTCAGTGTCTGGAAAAAGAAATATGTTTTTTCCTATTGGATTAATTGGGAAGATAAGCGATTTGGAGGGGTTGACTTCATTGTTAGAGGCTTTTGAGATGATATCAATAGTTTTTAAGATTTTATTTAAATCAGTGTTAGGTAATTCGAAGCATATATTGAGGTCATCAGCAAAGGCTGATAGTAGCAGGTTGTTGTTCAGTACCCTGGGAATATGATGAAAGGTTCTCTGTGATAGATAAATAAATAGGGGTTCAATATAAATGTTAAAGAGATATGGCGAAAAGGGGCAACCTTGCCTTCTACCATTAATTAATTTTATCCTGTTAGAGCAGGGTTTGTTAGTGAATAGTGTGGTATACGAAGAGTTATAAAATATTTTAATTATGTATATGAACGTGTTTGGAAAATGCTGTAGAGTCAAGAACAAAAAGTCCAAGTTAACTCTATCAAATGCCTTAGTGGCATCAAGTGCTAGAAGATATCTGGGCAGCTTCTCCTTTACCAAAAGCTGCGTAGCTGCATCCAATATAAGGGTGTTATCCCGAGTCTGTCTCCCCTTCATAAAACCTGATTGTTCTGGGGATATAATTGTGGGTAGAACTTTTTTAAGTCTATTTGCTAATATTGTGGAAATGATTTTTATATCTACATTTATAAGAGATATTGGTCTGTAGTTTGTTGGATTAGTTTTGTCAGTGTTGGGTTTATGAATAAAGATAGTTTTGGAATTGTTCAGGTACAAATCTTTAAAACCATGTTTGCTAATGTGATTGAAAACTTTAAGAAGGACAGGGATCAATTTGGCAGCAAATATTTTGTAGAAGTTTGATGTAAACCATCAGGGCCTAGGGCATTGTTTCTATGTAGGCTTTTAATTGCATCAGCAACTTTTTCTGGTATGAAGGGAGCTTCCAAGAGTGCAACTTGATGTTTTTCTATTTTTGGAAATTTAATATTATTAAAGAAAGTGTTATAGGTCTCTGAGGACAGTGTATCCTGGGGTCCATATAGTTTCCTGTATATCTTTTCAAATATAAACAGTATTTATTGGTTGATAGTAAACAGTTCATTATTATAAGTAATTTGCAAGATCACTGGGAGGTTTTGATAAATGTTTATAAGTCTAGCAAGTAATTTTGAGGGCTGTTGTGCCCATTCTGAATAATTAGCAACAAATTTCATTTCCAGGAAAGAGAAGTTTTGTGAGTGGAGTAGGTATAACTCCTTTTGTTGGTTTAAAAGTTGGTTTTCTAACTCTGGAGTGAAGTTCACTTGAAGTGATTTTTTTCAATTTCCTATATTTTGCGTTTTATACTAGTTTCTTTTTGTTTAGATAGTTTTTTTTTTATAATACAAGGCTTTCTGCATCAGCAGAGCCCTGATTTTGGCTTTACTAGCCGCCCACAAAACATCTAGTGTAATGTCCGCAGTTGAAAGATTGGGTTTCAGTTCTTCTAGTTCCTTATTAATTTATTCTACAACTTCCTCTTTATCAAGGAGATTTGGATTTAAAGACCAAGTCTAGAAGTTGCTAGCTTTTGAGGAGTTTTCAGAGGGACAATTTTTTGGGGTTATCTTAGAATGGTCAGAGAACAATCTAGGGCTGGCTGAGTACATGGTCTCTTTGTTTAGTAGGGAATATGAGATCATGAAAAAATCAATCCTGGACCATGATTTATAGCATGGGGAGTAGAATGTGTATTTACCACTAGGGTTAGAGTGACCCATTGAGTAAAAAGGATCAGATAGACTAAAGTCTAGCATCAGATCATCCAAGTCCTTCAACAGTTGAGTGTTGTGTGACTTATTTCTGCTCGGGCTATCCTTTAAAGGGTCAATGACAGTGTTCCAGTCCCCCCTATCATATAGTCATGGTTAGGGAATTTTAATAGTAAGTTATAGATTTGTATGATAAATTCATGCTGATTTGTACAAGGGCCATATACATTTAGGAAAAATACAGGTCTATAGGATATAGAGTTTGTGCAGCAAAAATAACACCACCTTCCCAAGTTGTCAGATCCATAGTGAAGAATAGTCTCATTGAATGTTTTTTGATAAGTATGGCTACTCCTTTTGAATTAGTCTTACTGCCAGAAGCAATAATTGAGGTTATCCAATTTTTATCTCTATCTTTATTCCAGTCATCATTAAGTAAGTGTGTTTCTTGTAGAAGAATAATATTTGCATGTGTTTGATAGAGTAAATGTAAAAGTAGTTTCTTTTTTTCTTATCCTGTAGACCTTTGATATTCCATGAGTTTATCTCCCACATCCTCTACTTTTAAATGTGGTCCATAATATTATGAAAGTGAATCTTAGAAGTCCCTTCCTTACAACGCAGTTAAATATATAAGTACAGCGGTTTTATATTTTCTGTACCTCTAAGGTCTCTCAGAACTACTACTGTGCCTGACCACATTACTACTATGACTGAGAGAGAGTTTGACAAGATAAGTACACTGTCAGCTAACTTATTAATTTTTAAACTTGAGAGCTTCTTTTATTTTTATTATTTAAACAAATGTTTCTACACATTTTCTTAAAATCCAGTGAAACTCTAAATGTAGAAATCTTACTTTCATGCATTTTTATACTTTACCTCATATTTACACTTTAACATAGTGTCCGTATTCATGTGCTTTGATTTAAATGTTTTCAGGAAGAAAATGCCAGATTAAAACTGAAGTTGAAGAATTTAAGTTGTTTTCAGCCTGGTTTACAGTTAATTAATAATAACTACATATCTGTATGGCATTATTCCTTTTCACAACAGGAAAATTTTAAATTGCCCATTCACTGTGCTTTACTGTGCTAATAATGCATTTTTTCTCAAACCTTTCAAGATCTTTATTCACACCTTTCTACACTATAAATGGTAACAGTTTAATTTTGCAAAGTCTTACTGTGACAATATGATTTACCAAAATGGCAGCTTTAACACAACAACATTCCAAGTTCCTCAAGAAACACTTCCTCAAACAAATCCAGAACTTCCTGCACTGATTTATACTTATGCTATGTATTTTGGCTCAAAAACTGAATTTGTTTTGAATTTAACACTAATTCATGTAGCTGTTTCCTCCCACCAAGGGACAGCCCTTTACATTTTTAATACAACTAAATGGAAACAATCATTTTGCTGTTCAAAGCATAATGTAGCCATTATTTCATCAAAAACAGCCAAGCTCTCACGTAACATTTTAAACCTCACAGTGTAACTCTGTAAACAATATTCATTGTGGAAAAAGAAACATTGTTGCATCTCCACTGTTTTATTATACATAATAAATGTGGACACCAAAGATTCTTTCTAAGAAGTCTGAAAACAGATATAATTCAGCGTCATTTTCACTTTTGTTAGTTTTGAAAAACAATAGTTTTGTCTTTGAAATGCATTTTTCTGTGTCATGCAGCTGTTGCATTTAGTCTCTCCATAATTATAGACTTTTTTCTTTAAAATTAATAATACAACTTTTTTTACTACTGGCAAGATCTTCGTGTATTTTGACCTTGTGATCAGCATTAACATGTCTCATTATTTTATGCCTCTTCAGCTTAACATATTTTTCTCTGTAGTTTCTGTACTTGAAGCGATCTGAAGAAAAAAAAAACTTTGCAAAACATTAAATTTAATCCAGAAATTATTTTAAAGCATTTTTGAAAGACTTCATTGCCAACATAACTCAATTCACAAATCTAACTCTTATGTGCTTCTTCATAGTTTCGGAGCTCACAATACTATGTTTCAGTTTAATAACATACAGCATCAAATACCTACTACATCTCTGGTTGCAGTGATTAAAATGAAATATTTCTGAACATAGCAGTGATCCAAGTTTAAAACATCACAATTTATCTTTAAGATTTGTAGGTGAACTAGTCTCCATATTAATCCACATGTGGACAAATCCACAACATTGACTAATGTAGCAATGTTCTTTTCCCAAAAAAAATGTCATTTGCCAAAAAACTTGCTCAAGTCTTTATATATATATATATATATATATATATATATATATATATATATATATATGTATATATATATATATATATATACACACACACACACACACACACACACACACACACACACACACACATCCATTTGATGATCTCTGAAGAGCTTTTCTTCCGTGAGTGCTTATTATACTGCCAGTATCCACCTCCGTCTGGATAGCTTCTTCATCTTGTGACTGCAAATATTTCTCCTCATAAATTGTACAAGTTTATAATTGAATTCTACCCAGGCCCAATGTTTTATGTCATAGCAAGTGCTGGTAGGAGATATACAATTCTTGGCACATTGGAAAGAATAAATTTATAAATGTCTCAAGCTATCTACTGACTGAAGCCAGCATGGAAGATGGGAGAAAAAGATTAAACCAATGCAGTAAATCAAACCTGTAGTTAGGAAAGGGTGAAGGGTACAACTGCCCTGGGTGCAAGCTGTTAGAGAGTGCTATTGCATTCTGGAAGAGGTGCCATTTGGTCACTTCATCTAAGTGGTACTGTTCTGAGAATACCAATAGTCATTTAAGCAGCTAAAATGTTAACTTGTGGTTGCTTATATAATTTAAAAGTCTGAAAGACTGCACTGTGTGTGTGTGTGTGTGTGTGTGTGTGTGTGTGTGTGTGTGTGTGTGTGTGTGTGTGTGTGTGTGTGTACGTGCGTGTGTGTCTGTTAATAACTCTATCAGGTTGCTAATATAGCTTTGCTATAGTTTGTACTAAATACTAGAAAGGAACACTATGTAGAAATGGTTACAGGTAAGTTGCACAGTTAAGCTTAGGAACAAAAGCAGGTTTAGGCTAAGGCCGCCTGCCTACCTTAATGATCCATGCCATCTCTAACTCTGTCTATGCCTCATCTTCAAACATATTTCAGCCTGAGGGATTTGTGGTTTGCAATCTCACCGTTTTGTCTGAAAGTTCAGACACCTTATTCTCCCAGTCATGGTTCATACATACATAAACAAGTAAATAACTTCCCTGCATTGCATCTATCAGCCGTAGCTACTCTTCTCTCATGTCTCTTTTTTATTTCATTGTTAAATGGGAAGTCCTGTTTTATGCTTTATCTTCTTAACTCTACAGGCATTTCTGTCATACTATTTCTAGTGCCTCCTCTCTTGTCATAGATTGCGTGCTGTACTTCTGCAGATCTTCTCTAGTTTCAGCAGTTGTTATATCTTTCTTAATGTAAGCTCTTCAAAATGGAACACTGAACTAATGGTATGATTTCATCAGTAATCATCGTGCATAAAACTAAAGGTAGGATTTCAGCAGCAGTCATTGTACACAAAACTAATGGTAGGATTTCATCAGCAGTCATTGTACACAGAATCTATGGTAGGATTTCATCATCAATCATTGTACACGGAACTAATAGGATTTCATCAGCAATTGTACGTGGAACTGATGGTAGGATTTCATCAGCAATCATACTCAGAACTAATGATAGGATTTCATCAGTAATCATACGCGGAACTAATGATAGGATTTCATCAGCAATCGTTGTACAAGGAACTAATGGTAGGATTTCATCAGCAATCATTGTACAAGGAACTAATGGTAGGATTTCATCAGCAATCATTGTACAAGGAACTAATGGTAGGATTTCATCAGCAATCGTTGTACACGGAACTAATGTTAGGATTTCAACAGCAATCATTGTACACAGAACAAATGGTAGGATTTCATCAGCAATCATTGTACATGGAGCTAAAGGAAGAATTTCATTAGCAGTCATTGCATGCAGAACTAATGGTAGGATTTCATCAGCAGTCATTGTACACAGAACTAGTGGTAGGATTTCATCAGCAATCATTGTACGCAGAGCTAATGGTAGGATTTCATCAGCAATCACTGTACACAGAACTAATGGTAGGATTTCAACAGCAATCATTGTACACGGAACTAATAGTAGGATTTCATCAGCAATCATACATGGAACTAATGGTAGGATTTCATCAGCAATCATTGTACACAGAACTAATGGTAGGATTTCATCAGCAATCATTGTACACAAAACTAATGGAAGGATTTCATAGGTTCGTAGGTTCATAGGTAGGTACTAGGCTATCGGCCCTAGGGCCCATACAAGCCTAGCCAAAAAATGTACCCTGGCTTTCGCCACCCAAGAGAATTATTTTCCTGTGCCCCTGTCGAGCAGAGCCACAGAAGTGATCCCCGGGGTGAATTTCCTATTTCCCATCCAATCATCAAGATTTTTCTTGAAGAGTGCTAATGAGGAGCTCTGTTTGACATAGGTAGTCTGTTCCAGAGTATGGGAAGTCTCTGGCCCATGCAAGCCTAGCCAAAAAATGTACCTTGGCTTTCGCCATCCAAGAAAATTATTTTCCTGTGCCCCTGTTGAGCAGAGCCACAGAAGTGATCCCAGGGATGAATTTCCCATTTCCCATCCTATCATCAAGATTTTTCTTGAAGAGTGCTAATGAGGAGCTCTGTGTGACATAGACAGGTAGTCTGTTCCAGAGTATGGGAAGTCTCTGGGACAGGAATCTATCCCTCCAGCATGTTCTGTTTATTGTGGTGACAAGGTTTAGGTCCCTAGAGCATGTAGCTCGGAGGGATTGGGATTTCTTTAAGTGGAGCATGTCCAACAGCTCTGGGTTTGACATAGCTTTGTATGTTAGGCAGAGATCGCCCCTGAGTAGGCGATATGCGATGGAGTAAAGCTGTAGTTCTTTGAGATGGTCTGCATAGGGCATCTGTTTGAGGCCAGTAATCCTCTTTGTGAGGTATTTCTGTGGTCTTTCCAGTTGTTGTAGATGTCTTGTGAGGTACATACCAAAAGGGGCGTTGTACTCTATAATGGGTCTAATGAGTGATGAGTAGAGGGGAACAATGACCTCTTTTTTTCTGGATGAGTATCCTTTTGTGATGAGATGAGCCACGTAGAAGGATTTACTGACCACTGTGGTGATGTGATTATCAAAGGAGAGACTACTGTCCACCTGTGTCCCAAGGTCTCTTATCACATTTTCGGCATTAAGTAGACTACTAGCTATGTGGTAGTTCATGGGTACAGAGTTTTTACCAAAGGGGATGACAATACACTTTTTGGCATTGAGCTTCAGACCATGGCTTTGATACCAGGTATCTGTCTCAGTGAGGCCCTTTTGTAGTTTGTCCACATCGTTAGAAGTTTCGATTATGGCTCCTAGTTTGCAGTCATCTGCAAACTTTGTTAGCCAAAGACCTTCCGTGTTGGCCTGCACCTCAGAGAAGTAGATACCAAACAGGAGAGGACCCAGGACTGAACCCTATGGTACTCTACTTGTCACTGGTCTGATGTCATCAGCAATCATTGTACAGAGAATTAAGGGTAGGATTTTATCAGCAATCATTGTACATGGAGCTAAAGGAAGAATTTCATCAGCAGTGATTGTACACAGAACTAATGGTAGCTTTCATCAGCAGTCATTGTACACAGGACTAATGGTAGGATTTCAATCAGGAATCATTGTACACAGAGCTAATGGCAGGATTTCATCAGCAATCATTTTATACAGAACTAATGGTAGGATTTCAACAGCAATCATTGTATACAGAACTAATAGTAGGATTTCATCGGCAATCGTACGTGGAACTAATGGTAGGTTTTCATTAGCAGTCATTGTGCACGGAACTTATGGTAGGATTTCATCAGTAATAATTGTACTCAGAACTAATGGTAGGATTTCATCAGCAGTCATTGTACATAAAACTAATTGTAGTATTTCATCAGCAATCACTGTACATAGAACTAAGGGTAGGATTTCATCAGCAATCATTTTATACAGAACTAATGGTAGGATTTCATCAGCAATCATAGATGGAACTAATCATAGGATTCCATCAACAATCATTGTACACAGAACTAATGGTAGGATTTCCTCTGCAGTCTTTGCACTGACCAAACCATTTTATATTCTTTTCCTGTAAATATGTCTGCCTGTCTGCAGTCCTGCTCTTATTCAGCACTATATGACTGTCTGTTATGAAGACCACTGCAATCTTTTCTTCTTCTTGTATAGGCCGAATGTGTCATTCTGTGGCTTTCTATCAAAATAATCATGATTCATATAACAATAATGTATATTTCTGAACTACGACCAGCTTTGTTACTGCATCCACTCATGATGGCAAATTCTGGACACAACAAAGGAAACTAAGAAATGGACACCTAAATCAGAGTACCATTCCTGTTTGAAAACAGTTGCTAGTAAAAAATAAAGCAGATCTTTCTGAAATCCTTCCCATAGTTGTTAGGTGTCTTGTTTATTGTCATACTCTGAATAAATCAATGATGAGATTCAAATTCTTACCTCTGTTCTGATTCATCAAATTCTTACCTCTGTTCTGATTCATTAAAGATATTGCCATGATGCTGAACATTATACACAAATATAAACATCAATACACTGAATCTGTCTTATTTTATTTTATATTACGAGACAGATATAGTCTAATCTCATTTTCATATTAAATATATTCCTTAATTTTGCTTTTTCCTTTTTTCTTTCAAGAAAACATGCAGGACATATAATAAAACTAAACCCTAGTTTGTAATAAATCACTCATACTGCTGGTATATTACAACATTGCCAGCTAGATGTGATGACAATTTAACACATGCAACTTGCCCCAAAGCTACTATAACTACCAAGACTAAATAGGCTTGAACTAATGCCATCAGAATGCAAACACCTAGTCACTGAGCTGTCAGACTTCTGCCTCTCCAGTGTTTATTTTTTTTACCCTGAGAACCACAATTCATATATGAATGTTTCCATTAGGGAAACGTTGTTGTTATTTTTTTCCATTGAAATAATTCCCATCACTTTCAGATGTTCACATTTTTTTATTCACACCTCTCTAATGCTCACGGCAGCATCACGGGTAGTGGCAGGCTGTGGTGTCACTGAGTCTTGGCAGTAACAGACGTGGCACAGATAATGCTGATTCTCTAACATCTTGCCAGTCTCTGATCTCATGGGCAACTATTGAAAAAAAAGAATTACTCCCTTGCCTGGAACACTGAATCCTGGAAACTCACTGTTGCCATGGTTACAATTCTCTGCTTGACCATCAGTATCAAGAATTGAACCAGTATTTTACTGGAAGAGGCATTTAAGACAGCATGCGGCATCAAACCAGTATGCTAAATATTGTATTGCTTACACTCAGGAGATTACGTTACTCTCCTAGACATTAGGTGGGATCCAATAATGTGTACCTCAAACTTTTATTGAGTTTTAAGTAGTTCACTTTCAAGTAACATCACATTTTCAAGTTTTTTTAATTTTTATTAGAAGTACAACTGTATGTGCAGCCTGCTTATATAAAACATTACTAATGGAAGACTGAATAACATTTATGCACAGCTATTATAAACACTCTGTACAGTAAGTAACCATCTGAAAATAGATACAAGCGGGTAGTTAATCGCTGGTCTGAGACACCCAGCTACTCATATAACTGCAGCTGCATCCTTTGAGATAAACATCATTAGACATGAAATAGAGATATTTTAAGTATGTGCTTGGTCACTTGCCCTCATCTCTGTATTGAGACTATTCACTATGCATTGCCTGTGTGAGCTAGATGGAGGAGAGTACTGTCCGCATTTTCACATAAATCACAGAAAAACACAGTAAATACTTTTTTTTTTTCTTTTGAAGAAGTGCATGTGCTAACATACAATGTTCTTATGCAGCTACCATTTAATATTAAACAGATTATTAAACAGTAGGTGATTAAAATACACTTTCTGTTATATTTAAGCATATGTTAAAAAGTCAGTGTAGGCCACCCAGATTGTACTAAAAATAAATGATGAATCGATCTAGCTATAGACAGAAAGATAGCTAGATAGATAGATAGATTGATTAGCTAAGAAAAGAATATGCCTTCAAAAAATATTCCTTGTTTTACTGTCTGCTGTGATGGATCTTTCCAGTCTAACACTATAGAGCTTCAATGCCTTAACCAGCCAATTCTTGTGTTTCCTCTCTTTATCTCAGTGTTTTTTTCTGCTTTATAAACATTGCCCTGTAATTTGTCAATGCATGCTTAATATACCTTATTGTTTTTTTTACCTCCATTACTTTAACTCCCAGCCATTTTTGAGTAGTAACCCAGCAACAAGAATTTTTTTAGTTATCTTTACAGCCCTCATACACTCTGTTATTCCTTGACTCTGTCGTTATTTTTATTTCTACTCCAAAATTGAGCTGAGTTTCTTAAAATATCATTTAGTGCAATTCTTGTACCATTTCACTTTGATTTGCTTCTTCCTTATCTTTATGCTATCTGAGGCATAGATTCCAGGACTTGGCACAGTACACCAGGAAGGGTCACAGCTAGGAGAGCTGCACTGGCAGAATCAAAGCTTCCATGCTTTACAGTAACTTACCCTGTCTGATCAATATTCTGTATTACATTTCTCTGCTGCTTCAAAACCTTCAGACATGGTTAAATAACTCTATTGCAATACTCATGCATTGTGACCCAGTATCATGCCATGCCCAATACTTCTCTTTTGGTACTATTTATGCTAAGGGATGAGCTTCCACATTATGGAGTTGAAGCCAAACTGCTATGATATTAATGGCAACTCAGTTATACATGCATTATATTTCTCCCTATGTACCTGAAAGTATAGTCTGTTTCAAATTTCAGTGTCTTCTGATATATATGCTTTCTTTATCTGGTGGGACTTGTGCAACGATGTTTATGAAAGCAATTGACACCTTTACTTTGCTAGTATCCTGCTATTAAAGTGAATACAATTAACTGTCAATCTGACCCTAAAAAGTCATTAATTAATTTCTGCACCAGTTTGCTCTTTTTGATTCACAATTTACTTAGTGTGCTAATTTTCTATCAGACTCCCAGGTACCATAGTTTTAAAAAGTTTGAAGTACAGATGGATGAACACACAGCCTGTTATTTTTTTTTCTTCTGACATTCAGCCAAGGCTCTTGAAGATATGTATGTTATGGCACCTCCTCCAACCATTAATAAAGTCATACCACTGTACATGTTTTTGTAAATGACCAGATACATGATAACGTACTACTTTTTCTTAAATGTTCTCTTTTCTGCACCTGCAAAATAAGGTTAGTCAAACTCTAAATGGTTCTCAGTTGTGCCCCCCTTGCCTCTTTCATGCTTTCCTGTAATTTATAGACATGCTTGCCTTCACTGAGTTATTGAATCTGTTATTTGCACATTTATGGGGATGACAGACGTGGGTGTGTCCCATCTGATTAAGCAATAAATAGAAGTCTTTACAATTCTTTTAATCTTGAAAATGTACTTGAGATTGCTTATCCCCTTTTGTTACTGCTGTCCTGTAATTTGCTTCTCTCTCTGTCTCCCCCATTGTCACATTGTTGCACTGAACACTATGCTCTCTATTTTGTTGTCACATTGTTTCACTGCACACTAATCTCTCTCTCCCTCGTCACATTGTTGCACTGAGCACTAAGCTCTCTCTCTTTCTTGTTGTCACATTGTTGCACTGAACACTATGCTCTCTCTCTTGTTGTCACATTGTTTCACTGCACACTAATCTCTTTCTCTCTCGTCACATTGTTGCACTGAGCACTAAGCTCTATCTCTTTCTTGTTGTCACATTGTTGCACTGAACACTAAGATCTCTCTCTTGTTGTCACATTGCTGCACTGCACACTAATCTCTCTCTCTCTCTCTCTCACTCATTGTCATGCTGTTGCACTGAACACTAAGCTGTCTCTTTCTCTCTCTCTCTGTCTCTCATTGTCACAATTTAGCACTGAACACTAACATATCTCTCTCTCTCTTGTTGTCACATTGTTGCTCTAAACACTAATCTCTCTCTCTCCTCAGGATTTACTAATCTTCTGTGCAGGACTAACTTAGTCCTGCATGGAAGTGAATGTTTAGGAGCAGGATGGCAGCGCACCATGCATAGTAATGATGCGCGCTGCCTGAGCTCCTAATCTTACATGCAGCATGTAAGACTGCAGGGGGCCTATCTGAGAACAGAGCTCTCAGAATATAAACTCCCCTGCAATGAAGAACAGCTGAAAGGACTAAGAAATGAGTGAGACCACTCATAGGTGTCTGCATATCCCCACCAACAGTCCCCTCATGTACAACAGCAAGTATATAGAAATAAAATGGACAAACCCTTTTATTTTTTTTTTTAAAACTCCGATTAAAGCTAACTGTAGGTGCGTGGGTGTACCCAACACTTAGCTACAGTTAATGCAGCTTAAATGGCTGAAGAGGATAACAAGGAAGATATATGCAAATGAAGCAACATAGTAATAGTGTAGTGGGCAGAGCATTTGCCTTACGAGTAGGCATTCCCAGTTCGAGTCCCACTGCAGCACATTCCATATTCCATGGCAAAACATGTTATGACCAATATTTTTGTTGCATAAGCCACTAAATAACATATATGTATGAAGTGGAGTACTGCAGTAAATGCACATGTGAGGTGTCAGTGTCATAATGAATAAAACACTAGTAAGTAGGTATAAGCACCAATAAGCAGTAGTAAGCGTATATAAGCACTAGTAAGTGAGTTTAAGCCTGTTTGCATGGGGGTAAGCAATGCGCACACAGGTTAAATAATTTTGAAGCTAACTCTCTGTAAGCATATGTAACCGGAGGTCAGCATTGCTTGTCCTCACACAATCCCATGCAAACCCGCTTACAAATGCTCAAAAGTGCCTTAATCACTCTGTATCCAACGGCCCTTGTTCTGCCCATCAACAAAATAAACAGCCTTGCAGGTCTTGAACCCAGGACCATATATACTAGAGTCACAGTAGTTAACCACCAAGCCATCACAAAAGTACAGAAGAATGAGGTATCAGCAAACAAGTCTTTACTATAGTAAAATCAAACTGAACCTGTGAAAGGAATCAATATACAGACATATGTTCCATAACCCACTAGATAACATAAATATCTGAACTGGAGTACAGCAGTAATCCCAGAAGTCAGGTGTAATTTTAATAGAGTATTGAAGTCCCCAATAAAACACAAGGACCCCATACAGTGTACGTACACATAAATCATGGATACCAGGCATACATATAAGTTGTAATGAATAATAAAATCAATGCTAAAAAGGAAATATAATGCAAAGTCAAATGTAAGCAATGCTAAGCATTGCACAGGCCAGCTTAGGAGGTGTAAGCAATGTGTAGGCCAGATAACTCAATGTGCCCAGTGTTATATCCCTTTAAACAATGCCAACCGTAGGTAAGCAGGTTTGCCCATAGCTTAGCCTTTTCAAAACCGGCAAACCCACGAAAAAATGTGGGAAATCTGCCTTACTTAAACCTAAAAGGCGGGAATACATCTCATAACTGTTTGTTGCTTCCCTTGCAGGCACTATGTCAGGAAGGGGAGAGGGTGTGTGCTTTCGGGTGCAACGCTGGTGCATCCAGGAGTCCATAGTCATGGCAGGACTCCTTGTAAAAGACCATAAACAGAGACTGCTGCATGGCCAGTACCAGGGCTCCCAATATAAGGTGGATGCCTGGGACCGTCTTGCCCATGACCTCACCAGTGCCGCTGGCATACCCCAAACTGGTGATAATGTCAGGTATCACTATGCTGACCTGAAGTGGCATAAGGGGGACCTCTTGGACCAGTGGATCCAAGAGGCTAGAATGGCAGGGGATGTTCCAGCTGTGTGTAAGTATCAGTCCACTACCTGTTTAATAATTGCCAGTTCATGTATATCATGGATAGGTATGGCTAAATATTCCTCTTATGTTCTCCACAGCTGCAATCAAGCGGGCCACAAACCAGGAGGCCCATGGCAGCTGCCTGGAGAGGTTGCGATGGGAGGCAGGTCAGTAATACTCTTGCATGTACTGTTACAGGAAATAAATCTAAAAGCATTAGTAAATTAAACCTGTATTGTTTAAGGCAAGTACTGCATACACCTGAGACTATAGCAGGAAAAGACTCATATAGTATGTACATAGATAAAAGTGTAATAGCCTAACAATAAAGGTCTAACTGCTGGACTGCATGTGCATACTCTGGTATCATATAGTAATGCAGATTTGCATTCACATAATAGTACTGTTGTAATAAGCACTGTTACCCACACTGTGCACCATAAATACAATGTGTAGGAATGCCTGTATATGACTGGTGTAAACCCCAGAGGCCATTTAGTACAACTGAGAAACACATAGACAGAAAACAGGGAAAAGGCAGACAACAAAACCTGAATAGTACATGCAACTGAGATGTGAACTGTTGTTTTTTTAGCACACGCAGCCATGGCTTGAATCCTGCCAGTGATAGTAGTCTGCATACAGAATCATTCCCCACAACTGTACAGATATGTCCAGAATGTCCAGTAAAGTGGCCAAGTGGCCCATGTCTGTTGCCTGTCAACCTGTCCCCCTGGGAAATCAGTGGGATGATCCCAGATGTATAGGCAACAAACACGAAATACAACTGATTGACACACATCTGTGAGAACAAAGCTGGCACACTAGCAACTCCCCAAAACCTTATGAGACTAAGAAGCCATGTATGTCCCATTTACACCCCCATCTTGTCAAGTAGTGGCCAGAGTGTGGACAGTAACAGAGTGAGATGTATGTGCATAATAGTAATGTGGAATCCGGTACTGTGTGTGGCAACAATTAGGTAGTGCTAGCAAACATTTCTCCCACAGGTCTGTCAGATACCAACACTGTGCCCCAAAATACAAGAATGATACCCTGTACTGCTACTGTTTACATTGGTATTGTATGGCATTGTGAGTGATGAAGTTGCTCTGACTAATGAGGTATTACGCATCACTGTTGCCCACACTGTCCTACAAAATATAACTGTTTAGGAAATCTGTATAAGAGTGTTGTAATACAAGGTCAGAATGCAAAAGCACAGGAGAATTATAGAATAGAAAGTAGACAGAAGATATACAGCAATATCTATATAGCACACACAACTCTGATCGATCGACAGTGTTTAAGTTGTAGCAGACACACCCATGGTCTAAATCCTGGGAGTGGAAGTAGGCTGCATACAGAGTCATATCCCACAACTGTACAGATGAGACCAGAATGTCCAGTATATGGGCCCATATCTGCTGCATGTCCCCTGTCCATCTGGAAAGTCTGTGGGATGATCCCAGATGTTTAGCCAGCAATCAGGGAATACAAGTAATTGTCCAACATCTATGTGAACAAATCTGTCACTGTAGCAACTCCCGAAACTGTTAGGAGAGTAATAAGCCAAGTATGTCCTATCTACATCCCCATGTTGTCAAGCTGTGACCAGAGTGTGTACAGTCACAGAGTGAGATGTATGTGCATAATACTAATGTGGGATCAGGAACTTTGTGTGGCAACATTCAGGTAGTGCTAACAAACATTGCTCCCACAGGTACGTTGGATACGAACAGTGTGCTGAGAAATAAAAAACATTACACCCTGTACTGGTACTGTTTACTCTGGTATTGTAGGGAATTGTGAGTGTTGCAGTTTCTCTGAATAATAAAGTATCACTGATCACTGTCACCCACACTGTGCTACATAATATAACTGTGCAGGAAAGCATGTATATGTGTGTGTCAAGTCACTAAAGGTTGGAGAGGGCAATATTCTAGATATGTCCCGGTACACCTGCATGTGGTCAGCACATGGCCAGAGTCTGTGCAGAAAGAGTTGGATATCCATGTGCACAACATCAACCCGGAATCTAAGAGTATGTGTAGAAACAGTTAGTTAGTGTTAACATACATTCCCTCCACAGGTATACCAGGTAAGAGGTGTATACTGCAGGTAAAACCTGTTCATGTATAACAATGATGACAGTCATATCACTGTCCAAACTAAGGCTATAGTGTAGTGTAGTAAGACTTGTAAGGTACAGATAACAGCACTGACTAGGAAAGTAATGTAGACTACAGGAATCTACTAGTTGTTAATTGACATCTCCCCCCCCACCATATCTCCAACAATAAACAACATACCCACCCCAACTGGGATGTAATGACTCCAATGGTCTGATAATGCCTGCTGTTTGATAAATATTTTAATTGCTCCCATGCATGTGCCATATTGAAGTATTCCAACGTTGGTGGCATGGTGCCATCAATGTACCTGCATGCTGCTCTTAATACCACTGTGGTCCTATATATCCATGTGTTCTGTTTGCTATGCAACTGTTCCGTATCTGGTGTCTGAGTTAATGAGAATATCTATGCATGTTGTTATACCTAACCCTGAAAGGTGTTGACTATTACTAACCCACATATCCAGGTTGGGAGGGTGGCCTAATGGTTAAGGTGTTTGCCTTACAGACACAAGGTGCAGTGTTTGAGTCTCACAAGGGATAATTGGCTAGGCTTAAAATGGCTCACAAGAGCAGTTAGCCTAGTACTAATCTATGAACCTATGAACCTATATGATGATAAATGCTAAACAGTATAGCATGTTTGGGAAGGCCGGTCCCAGCAGGCCCACCTGTCCCACCTCAGCTGGCCATGGCACTGGGCACCAGCAAGTCTGGGGCTCAACCCGGGTCCTCCCTGTCTGTTGGTCCTGCACCACCTTCAGGTGGAACAATCTCAGGGGATAGGGCTCGCTCCCCTCGGAGTGGGCACAGACAGGAACCTGTCACCTGTTGCCAGGTCTGGCTCATGGTGCATACCGAGCTTGGTAATCTGCTATGCCAGCTCGAGGGCCATGTGTCATGACTAGAGGGTCAGGCTGGCCCTGTGATGCAGCCCCCAGCACAGCCACCTTCTGGGCTGTGAAGGTGCAGTGGTGACTGCCCATGGGTGGGGACCTCAGTCACACTGTTTCTACTAGGGGGCTCATGGGCTTCCGATTTCCCAACACCCCTCCCTATCAAGGTGTCTACGCCCACATGTGTCACATACTATCCCTGTATGCATCTTGTTTGTCTTATCTGTTAACCTACCCAACCTACCTCCCCAAATATACCTACTATCTCTCCCCAACATCCCACTCTCACTTGAAAAAAAAAGGGCAATCTGTTTCCCCCCAAAAAATCTCGCCCCATACATAGCTGTCCATTTCACACACGTGTCCACTGGACACATGTAATCTGGTCTAATTGCATCACAACTTATTATTGTTGTCCTCACCTCCTCCCAGGGGGTTGAGTGTCCAAATCTACTACCAAATTCAGTGTATATGCACAGCTGTTGCTGTAGAAGAAATTGGCAGCTATGGACCTTCCCCACACCCTTCCTGCACATCCCTAGCTATTTTCCCTACTGTCTTTCCCCTCTTTGTGCCCCTTTTTCACTACTTTCCTATCAACCTTTTTTTCTTTTCTTTTAAAGAAATTAGAGTGGTGGTAAGTGAGAGTAAGCACTTTTAAGCAGCAGTAAGTGGGTTTAAGCCTGTTTGTGTGGGGGTAAGCAGTGCCTACACTGGTTAAGCAATCTAGAAGCTAACTGAGTCTAAGAAACTGTAACCGGAGGTTAGCAGTGCTTACCTCAGCGCAAACCCGTGCAAACCTGCTTAAAACTGCTTAAAAGTGCCTTAATCACTCTGTATCCAATGGCCCTTATTCTGCCCAGCATCAAAATAAACAGTCTCTGCAAGGATCGAACCCAGGACCCTGCAAACCATAGCCAAAGCGATTTAACACTAAGCCATGTCAGATACATAACCCTACTGTTTCACAACCATATCATCCAGCCCAGTCATTCAACAGTACAGGCAATGTATTCCAACATGTAGATGTATGTGTGTGTGTGTGTGTGTGTGTGTGTGTGTGTGTGTGTGTGTGTGTGTGTGTGTATATATATATATATATATATATATATATATATATATTAATATTTAAACAGATACAACATATATATATATATATATATATATATATATATATATATATATATATATATATAAAAATATATATATATATATATATATATATATATATATATATACATACAAATATATATGTCTACATCTATATGTCTAAATATGTACAGCAAATTATATATATGTAAGAAGATATATATATCTATAGAAGTATATATAGACATAGTTTATACATAAATATATATATATATATATATATATATATATATATATATATATATATATATATATATATATATATGTGTGTGTAAGCAGATATATATATCTATATAGATATAGATATATATGGACGTACATCTGTAGATAACAATGGGAGCATAACAAAAACATATATGTCTACAAGCACCGTTAATGGGGTTGATACGTCTGCCCTGACACGACATGGTTACAAGATGTTAACAGTACTCCATCCCACCTGTATGATGCCAGGCTGGTATCAGTAACATATCATGCAGTACAGTCTGGCTCCCATAGGGAATGTACAATGTGGAAGCTTTCAACATCCCTAGGATACATATACACAGACACATATATGCAGATACAGCTATACATATATATATATATATATATATATATATATATATATATGTGTGTGTGTGTGTAACTACACATACACATGCAGAGATATGTATAGTAAGATATATATGTAGAAGGTGCACACAATATGGAACAGCCATTATGCCTACAGTTACCTTCACAACTGGACACTGTATGAGCCACCTATACAAATGACAATCGTTGCCTGCAACATATACCCACAGAGAGGTCAAAGCATATAACACCACACACAGGTCTGCATAAATGGGGAAGCTTTATTTGTGTAGTATTAAAGTTGTATATGCCATGTGACATAGCTGTTTAGACACTGATATCCCTATAAACAGAGTAATGCAACTGTGTGAAACAGTTATACGAATGCAGTAGTCCGGAAAGGTTTACAAATGTTGCTGTCCAGGCAGAGGCCTTCAAGTAGTACAATAGTAAAGACAGACTGGGCCACAGGATACCAAACAATCAACAGTAAGTAATGCAGATGTATAGTTCAGCAGCCATTATCTACACTCTATACACAATCCCTAGGGGGTAAAGAACTCAGTTGACACAATGGGATGTAACTGTTATATAACAAGGCATAACTGATGCCAGCACAAGCACACTGACAAACAAAACAGCCTGTATGGTAGGAGGTGGTAGGCCTGCATTTACCCAAGGTGGATTGTATGGTAATGTACATCCAGATACCTTAAGGCAGCAAAGACATGGTATGTGTGAGTGGTCACATCTGCTTTTAGCATGTGCGTCATTGGCTACTGACAGACATCATAGGACAGTACCACTGCTAACATGTAATGCTCCTGTGGACTACAGCAGAGATATTGGCCAATATATGTGGACAGTCTGACACACTCTGGACAGTCCAGATGTATACACTGAACCCCTTAGTGCAAGACATGTGGACCAAGCCTGACAATGTGAATGTTAACAGCCATGTAGATGGGTATAACATGTAATTACTGATACACATCTGCCCCTGTAGGTTATGCATTCACATACCCCTGTCTGTCCTGACACATGATAACCGCTGGTAAAGAGGTGCCATGGCCACATACTAGCCACTAGATATTGACATACATCTGTTCAGCAGGAATAACAGTATAAAAAAGACCAAAAACCAAAACAAACTGCCGCATAGACTAGACTCCAAATAGGTCCAGAATTTATTTAATTTACAAGCTTTATTATTTTTAATATTTTTAGGTAATGTTTTAGGGTTTTTATATATATATATATATATATATATATATATATATATATATATATATATATATATATATATAAATATTTTTCATTACATTATATACAACATTTTTGCATTATTTAGGTATGTATTTGTATTTATATGTATAATTCAGGGTATATATCCTTTTAAAACTTAGTATGATTTTTTTTTTATTTGATTTTAATTGATTAATGAGGTAGGGTGTGTTCTTGTAGTATAACTTGGATTGTATTTGCTCTGTTACTTTCTCTGAAGAAGTTTGGTGATAGCTACCAAACAAAAGTGCTTACCTTGGATTATTTGTCTTAAATAAACATCTGTGCAGCATCCCACTGCTCTGTCTGACATACATGACTGTTATGGTGGCCCAGCAGCAGTACATCTGGCAAGTATCTGGACATGACATCTCAATGGGTAAGTACACTAAGCTGCTAGGCATGTAACAACGCACTGTGCAGGCTACAGGCAGACTGGCTCAACACTGGCCTACACTTCCTATGGGGGAATGTACATGTACCAGCATGTATAGTAGGCTCTACAGGCATGTCATAGCACAGAGTATGATACACCTGTGTAAAAGTGCATAACCAGAACCAAAGTGAACACAGCCACAGCCACAGATGGTAAGCTAGCATAAAATTACAGTATATGGACTATCTGTGCAACACCATCCTCTTATGTGCCACTCACACACTAACCCTACATATACTGCACCGCTCAACAGTGTTGTCTGAAGCCTGTCTGTGGTATGGGACATGTGTGTGTATGGCCCTACAAATGTGTAAGTCGAAAGGGTAACATACAGAGGAGCAGCATGTAACATCAGATAGAACAGGACCATGAACAATGACATCTACCACAGTCTGTACACAGGCCAAAGTGCATATGAACAATGCACACAATGTCGACAATCACCATGAGTACACAGACCTCAATACTGTACACATAACCACTGAATGTCCAAGTTATGTCATAAATTGTAAACCCTACTACACATAACATGTGTAGCAGTCTGATATCTCACTGGCTTGTTATCAGATATGATGACACTAATTATGGTGTACAGCACATATGCACCTCTTACTGCATGACATACATACAAAGGATGAGAGAGTTGTGGCTGGCGGTACATACACAGGGCCAATATTAACATGTTGCTGCGCTACTCCTACATTTACTGTTGTAACAGGGTTTGTGGCAACATATGTCCTATGAGGGATATGAAGTCAGTAACTCTCACAGCTGCCACCATCTACAGACTGCAATCCTCACACTACCTTCTGCATTTCACATACAGGTGCTTTGTGGGTAACACATGAAACAAAAGGCACCACACACTGCCCAGTCTGCAGAAGACCCAGATGGAGGTGTCCTCATAAACATAGCACTGACATGGCAGCTATTAAGGCATGTAGGACAGCCATATCCACACACACGCTGTTAAACTAACATTACTCCAAATGTAGTATAGCAGCACTTACAGTCTGTAGTCAGGTCAGGTACATCGACCTCCTGTGTGTTGCCCTGTTTCCACAGTGTATGTTGTTACAGGTGGATCCCCAATCATTCTGAGATGCTGGTTGCCAAATAACAGATCGAGTTCCTGCTCACAGTAAATGTAAAGGCCCAACACCAACATGATGCTCCTAGATATTGGAGTGTGATTCCATGCAATTGGCTATGGGAATGTTACCACAGCTGTTCCACATGCAATCAGCTATAGGAGGGCTGAAATTCATACAGAGGCCATCAGCTGATCACAAGCAACACTTATAATACACATGCTGCTGCCCAAGCACAGCAGGTATAAGTCCCCACATCCATCAGAGAGGGAGTGAGAGAGGCAGACAGAGGCAAAGAAGAGTCAGGGAGGGTGGGAGAGTAAAACATAAGTACGTTTGTGTCAACCCCCTACCAGTACAGGGTATCAAACCCCTGATGACTATGTAGTGCTATCACATGTCTATGCAGTTATTGGATGCATGTTGAGGAGCCCTAAAAACATATATGTGATGGTGAGTAACATTGGCAACAGGGATATGGTAGGTATATGGTAGGTGTAGTACACATATCAGTCCTCATGAACAGGTGCCAGTGTCAACACAGCCACACTCTCACAGGGATGCACACACATTGACACACTTGGAAGGGCTAGGAATACAAATCATCACTAATGAGATTGCCACAACACATTACTGTGCAGGTATATGCACCACAGGGATCATATGGATGATATATGGGCAAAGGGTATGTGGAGGTGTCTGAGATCACACAGCATGCTTCAGTATCCCAATGGGGGTTGTAGTGAGTGTGAATGTGGTCATACGCATCATACAACACACACACAGACACAGGGTTCCAGTACTGACATTCATGGGTGCATTGCTGCACAGGTGTGTCATGGTCGACTGTGACAGATGGCTATACATGGCTAGGTGATGGGTATACCTTGGCATCAGGCCATATGACAATGGTCTTCATTGTGGCTCAGGGGTGTAGTGTCTGGATCTGACCACACAGGTGGGTATTGTATTCACCATCCAGTCACCTGGGTGATTATTGCGTGTGGCCAATGCTGTGCATTGCTTGCCATGTATGTGTTCCTTAGTCCATGACATGGACGGTGTCCAGGATGTGCACACCTCCCACATGCTTGTATAGTGACATGAGGAACTGTAGCAAAAACACTCAGTACTCCATAAATAAAGAAAATACAAATGGCAAGCTTCAAAAGGCAAAACAGATGTGATTTCTTCACCACTTTATTTGATACCTCAGCATTTCACCGAGGTACCAAATAAAGTGGTGAAGAAATCACATGTGGAACTGTACCTGGGGTGTCTGGCCCATGTTGTGTACACAGATTATCATCAGATGTGCCAGAACTGTTACTGGACGGCAGGTTGACCCAGCACCTACATTGATAGCATGATACCAGTATTCCCTGATGTCAGTGGCATCTGTCCATAGAGGGCATGTAGTCAGGCATTACATGTCCTTTGTGGGTCACATTTGAAGGCACCATAGGTGTTGCAGGTGTCCAGTGGGGAACATGGGAAAGGTGCACTGCTGGCATGTACGTGCCTAATGGACTGATGGTCAAGGTGCCATGTCCACTGTAGCCCACTGCAATCACACCATGGGCAATATGCAGGGTACTACCAACATAGCGACTGTTGCCTAGGCAAGTGTGTGTGTGTGTGTGTATGAGACATGGGTTGAGAGTGTTATCTGGGTAATACTAGGGTTGTTCACTTTGTTCACCTGGCCTTGACATCAAATGTATGGGTATGGATATGCACCCCAGCCTCTCGGCTATTGCACATCTGTTATCCCTGTATGGTGGACATTGTGATGCATACTAGGGCCACCATATAAGAAACATGCAAACCACCCCCCAGTGACTCCAGTTGTTACACACTCACAACCACCTCCACACAGGATACGAATTACAAACACAGACAAACATACACACACACACACACACACACACACACACACACACACACACACACACACACACACGCACACACACACACACACACACACACACCTGTCATGTCTGGGATTAGAACTCCTACCTAACAATTTTATTACACTACAGTACTACACAGTTATAGGACATGCCACAGAGATTATTGGGCTACTACCTTCCTAAAGGTGTATTTCAAGGTGGGTGACATCGGCAGCCTTGCCAAAGTAGGGCATTTGAATCATAGGGAGTGTGACTAGCCTAAAAAGCATTGCTCTCTACACAGACAGAGACAGACAGAGACACACACACAGTTGCCAAGTTTGGGATTAGAACTCCTACCTAACTATTTTATCACGCTACAGTAGTACGCAGTTATAGGTTGTGCCACTGACATTACTGGACTACTACATTCCCAAAGGTGTATTTCAAGGTGGATGACATCAGCAGCCTTGCCAAAGTAGGGCATTTGAATTGTAGGGAGTGTGACTAGCCTAAAAAGCATTGTGCTCTACACAGAAAAAGATGCACACACACACACACACACACACACACACACACACACACACACACACACACACACACACACACACACACACACACACACACACACAGTTGTCAAGTCTGGGATTAGAATCCTACCTAATTATTTTATCACACTACAGCAGTACGCAGTTATAGGACACACCATGGAGATTACTGGGCTACTACCTTCCCAAAGGTGTATTTCAAGGGGGATGACATCAGCAGCCTTGCCAAAGTAGGGCATTTGAATTGTATAGAGTGTGACTAGCCTAAAAAGCATTGCTCTCTACACCAAGACAGACACACACACACACACACACACACACACACACACACACACACACACACACACACACACACACACACACACACACACACACACACACACACACAGTTGCTAAGTCTGGGATTAGAACTCTTACCTAACTATTTTATCACACTACAGCAGTATGCAGTTATAGGATACACCACAGAGATTACTGGGCTACTACCTTCCCAAAGGTGTATTTCAAGGTGGATGACATCAGCAGCCTTGCCAATGTAGGGCATTTGAATTGTATGGAGTGTGACTAGCCTAAAAAAGCATTGCTCTCTACACAGAGACAGACACACACAGTTGCCATGTCTGGGATTAGAACTCCTACCTAACTATTTTATCACACTACAGCGGTATTCAGTTATAGGACAGCCACAGAGATTACTGAGCTACTGTCTTCCCAAAGGTGTATTTCAAGGTGGATGACATCAACAGCCTTGCCAAAGTAGGGCATTTGAATTGTAGGGAGTGTGACTAGCCTAAAATGCATTGCTCTCTACACAGACATGAACACACACACACACACACACACACACACACACACACACACACACACACACACACACACACACACACACACACACACACACACACACACACACACACACACAGTTTCCAAGTCTGGGATTAGAACTCCTACCTAACTATTTTAATACACTACAGCAGTATGCAGTTATAGGACACACCATGGAGATTACTGGGCTACAACTTTCCCAAAGGTGTATTTGACAGTGGATGACCTCAGCAGGCTTGTCATAGTAGGGCTATGGGGAGGCCAGTGTGTGTGTGCATGGGCCATAACCCATTCATCTAGGGGTTGGCACACCACATGCAGGTACACACAGGGCCATATTCCACAGGTACATGTATACAGCTGCTAGATGCCTACTTCCTTCTACAGTCATGTTGCACAGCTAGCACTTGCACCACATAGTCGGTACTGTTGACAGATATCAGTGGCTAGTATCTATAGTGAGTAACATCTGAACCTCATGTGGTTGTAGCCATTTGGCTGTGTGCTGGGTGGGACAGGCCTGGATGGCTCCTTGTCACAGTCACTCTCTTCCACACATCTTTGTATGTCTACTTTTGGCTTATTATAGTGTGTTGTCCTTGGATATATGTCTGTATTCCTATCCACTGTGTGTGCAAAGCATGAGTGGGGCATACTGAGTAGTGTCTGCACTAACATCTGCAACTGCCATATATGTCTGGTCCACTGTTGTTTGCAGACATGGGCTTCATGTGTGTAAGTATGCGAGCATGCCCAGTATGCCCTTCTGTACTGCATGCGTGGATCAATTCCAGGTAGTTTGCACTCCAGTGCAGACCTTTGTGTTGTACACCTACAGGTAACACACTGTTTCTGCTGGGTATCTGTCAATCATTTGGCAATATGGGGACAAAATGTGAAGGGGATAGTGTGTACTGTAGGCGATTGAGTCTGTTTTGCTTCAACTACATGGTACTGCTGTTAGCAGAGATATTCAGACATGTGTACTGTTATACACTGTGATGTTTTCTGTCCTCAATTACTGTCAGGTGGAAATTCCTGCTCACAGTGATGTCTTGGGGGACAAGGATGACTGCAGCTGTGTGCAGTATTGTGGGCAGACACCTACATATTCATGGTAGGTTATGCCATCCTGGAGGGGATGCTGCAGACACTTGCTACTGGGTCTGTGTATCCGGTTCAGCACCTAGGTACAGTGTTGGCAGGGGATCCCATACATGTACATACAGCAACATGACAGTATAGCCTTATATTGCTATGGCAATACCTCACAGCTGTACAGATTCACACAGGTTACCCAGAGACAGGGGCCATGAGTCAGGACATTACCCCTATTGTGGTGTACGGGCAGGTATGTAGGCACCCATTTATGTGTTTATAGCCAGGGATAGTGTATGCACACAGCTTTGTGTCGGGCCTTGCACATTCCATGCTGGCCACGGTCCCACCCCCCTCAGTTATTTTCTCCTTTCTTACATTATGCATACATTCTCTGATACTTTCCCTGTGGGTATCACCCCATCATGGCTGTGTATTGGTATTGGTCAACAGTTCATGCAGTGGGACATGGTGGACATGTCACTGTGGTTTGTCCACATGGCCTTGCATATGGCGTATGTGGAGTGTGTTATGTTGTTAATTGGGTGTCCATGACATATCATGCATTGGCAGTACTTGTGAGACACAGGCCCTTGGCAGAGGCCTGTGGGCCATTGGCTGTTGATGTGGGCCAGATGTGGCAGGTCGTTGCATTCTGTCTGTCCTACAGTCTCAGACCGCCATACAGTATATTCCCCTGGGGTGACAGGGTAGGTGTGCTAGGTGCTCATGCTAATACCTTCTATCAGTTCTGATTGGTGGTGTGGATGCTGGCAGGGTGCTACCTACAGCTGGTGACACACCTGCATGGGACAGCTGCACTGCATGCTGCATTCTTTCGCTATTGCCATATACAGCTGGGGTCATATTGTACCCATTCCCCACAGCAGGAGTACAACCAGGGAGGTACCTGTGGGTGGTGTTTGCATGAGCTGGGTGCATATGTGCTATGGACACTACTTGCATCTGACACACAGATATGCATTGGGCATTCCAGTTATGCTTGCATGTGCAGGTGCATCAGCTGTTTCCCACTACATCAGTCCTGCCTCCTTTGTGATCTGCGAGTGTTTTGGCAGACAACACCTGTTATCCCCTACTACAGGACCAGATAATGAGATGCATACCTGTTTCTGCTATTCCAAGGGTGTGCCCATTTCACAGTGACACAATATATACTTTATGTCTGGGGTACTTTCTCCTGTGTATTGCTTGTATATCTAGCCCAACAGCCATGCCATGTCAGTCTTTCAGATGGTGACACATATCACCACCATAACTTTGCAATGGCTTACTGCTAGCTTGTGTCATACTGGTGGGTATTGTGTTTGGCACTGCAGTTGTGAGGACTTGTCCCTGTCATCAGGGTTCGTGGGCAATGGCCACCAGGTCTTACCTCAACATGCATACATACTGACCACTCTCACACAATATGAAACACACACCAACCTAACACACACATACCTGCATATTGTGCAGATGGTACAACCTATCCTGCTACCTTGGCCACATCTGTACATCCATGCTCCACTGGTATTATACCTACACATACATGTTCCTACATTTCTACATAGGGTTGTGGGGGGCACACCTGACTGTTACGACGTGTGTACATCAGAATGGGGGGGGGCACCAGACCATTACTACATACATACATACGTAGGGTTGGGAGGAGCAAACCTGACTGTTTCTACATTCCTACACAGGATTGGGAGGGCACACCTGACTATTTCTACATTTCTACACAGGATTGGGGGGGCACACCAGACCATTACTACATACATAGGTATGGCTGGTGGGAGCACACCTGACTGTTTCTACATTTCTACACAGGATGGGGGGGCACACATGACTATTTCTACATTTCTTCACAGGAGTGTGGGGGCACGCCTGACTGTTTCTACATTTCTACCCAGGATTGGGGGGGCACACCTGACTGTTACTACATTTCTACACAGGATTGGGGGGCACAACTGACTGTTACTACATTTCTACACAGGATTGGGGGGCACAACTGACTGTTACTACATTTCTACACAGGATTGGGGGTCACACTAGACCGATACAACATAAATAGGTAGGGCTGGTGGGAGCACACCTGACTGTTTCTACATTTCTACACAGGATGGGGTGGCACATATGACTATTTCTACATTTCTTCACAGGAGTGGGGGGCACACCTGACTGTTTCTACATTTCTACATAGGATTGGGGGGGCACACCTGACTGTTACTACATTTCTACACAGGATTGGAGGGGGCACAACTGACTGTTACTACATTTCTACATAGGATTGGGGGGGCACACCTGTCTGTTATTATATTTCTACTTAGGATGGGGGGGCACACCTGACACTTGTACACATTTGCTATGACTGTACTGGTATGTCAGGTACTCCATTTCATTCTATATTCTAACCTATCATGCTGACTAGAGGCATATCAGTGTACTACAGGTCTTAGCTTTAATTGACCTACATATTAGTTTGTGACTTTCTACCTTTCACTACTAACATCCCACTGCCTGACCTACTGTTGTCTGTCTGTGTAGGCCTGGGGGGGAGGTTACCCATAGGCATCATTCAGAGGCCATAGCACAGCCTTTGTTTGTGTTTGTCTACACCTGTCCTTCTGGCTGTGACTGTTGTTGGGTATGTGAACCTCTCTAACTGGCATGTGTGAATCACTTACCTGTGGGTGTCCCAGTATTGAAGGTGGTGCTGCAGGGCTGCCTATGTCAGATGCACATAGTACACTCCCTACACATGGTTGAGCACAGGTAGTGTCATGTTTGGTGTCTCTTTTACTGTATGTGAGAGTCAGAGAGAGGTGTTATTCCCTGGGCCCTCCTGTGTCAGTGTATGTGCCTATGCATTGCCTCTTTGCCAAGGCCAGGGCATACTGGGCACATCTCCTTCTGCCTACTGGGGCAGGCTCAGGTTGTTCCTCCTTTGAGTCACTCTGCACCTGTGCAGGCCTTGGCAAGGGTGGGGGGGGCTGTGTGGCATTGCCCCATGCTTGTCTTGCTGCAGCTGTTTCCGCAGGATCATATTGTGTAGCATGGCACATACGATAACAATTTGGGTACATGTAGCTGGTGAGTACTGCAAGGGTCCACCGGATGTGTCCAGGCACCGGAACCGTGACTTGAGCATCCCAAACACATGCTCTATTATAATCCTGGTCTGTGCGTGTGCCTCATTATGGAGTTCTTGTTCGGGTGTGTGTGTGCATTTCTGATGGGTGTCATCAGCCACGGCTCCAGTGCGTATCCAGCATCCCACACTAGGTGATCGTGAGGGATGTCCCCATTGGCAAATCTCTGGTACATCTGCATCGGATGCCAGATGCAGGAATCATGATAGCTTCCAGGGCAGCCAGCACACACATTCATTATTATGCCCTGGACATTGCACATGACCTGGCAGTTGATGGAGGGGAAGCCCTTGTAGTTGATGAAGACCCTACTCCACTCACCGAGTGATGCTTTGATGCATATGAGCGTGCAGTCTATAGCACCCACTACCTCAGGGTATTCTGCTATTTGGTGGAGCAGTTGCATATTGCTGGCCAGTGCCTCATGGGTGTTGGGGAAATATACATGCTCACTGGCATGTGCTGACATGACATCCAGGAAATGGTGGAGTACCCTGGATGCTGATACTTGTGAGATCCCCATCATATCCCCAGCTGGCCTTTGGAAGGTACCTGTAGCTAGTATTCTTAGGCCTACACATACCTTGGTATCCACAGGGATGAGTTCCCCCCTGTTAGTTCTGTGTGTCAGGCGTGGCTGGCACAGCTCAACAATTTGTTGTAGGAAGTCCCTGTCCACCCTATAGCTCTCCATTATCTCCAGCTCATGTAGCCCCTGGTAGGTTACCCTGGGTCTCTACACTCTTCTCCATCTCCTCACTGTGGGTTGGTTGGCAGCATTCACATCCTCACCATCCTCACTCAGCCTCTTCCACAAGTTTTTGTACGATAGCTATTGCAGCCCCTATCGTTTTGTTGTTATGTCGGTTAAAACTTCCCTGCTTGTATACACTGGTGGTGTAGAGTATGGGAAAAAAACAGAGTGGAAGGTGTTTGCATAGTTTATCGTAGTGTTCTGGGCTGGGCTGGTCTGCTGCCTGTGTAATTGGCTGATTCTGATATATTTCACCTGCCAGCTATGCTAGTTCTCCTTGATGAACTTCCTACTACTGTTTTCCCTTCCCACTGCCTTCCTGTTTAAGCCCAGGGGCACACCTTGCAAACACAGTGCTTAAATGTGTACAGAGCTGCTATTTCCTAGTTTACCTTTTTTTTTTTCTGAAAACCCGATGTGTGGTGTGCTTAGGCAATGTAAAGTGCGCTAGGCAGACTCAGACTTACCCCCTTGCTTAGCTGTGCTTATCTAGGGGCAAACCTGAGCAACAGGGCTCGAATCTGCTTACAGTATGCCTGACACACCCCCTATGATGTCAGCTAACTCCTAGGCTTGCACCAAGCTATTCCTGTTCCTACACTGTTGGGACCTGACTAGCATGCTGGGGAAAACTGGGATTCACTACCATTCCCCTCATTTGCATAGGATTGCCTGCTAATGCATAGTTACATGTCTCACACTGAGCCTCCCCCCTTAGCAACCACTACTCACTGGCCATGTTGTCTCCTGCCTGCCATTGACTTTAATGGCAGAATAGTGATTTTAGTTAGAATGCTTGTTTTAGGTTTATTTTCTTGTTTTCCCCCCCGATCCCGTTTGCATGCCGCTGCCCTACATTTAAACAGCTGAGATCAACTAAAAAAATAAAAGTTGATTTTTTTATTTTTTAAGCTATTTCCAATGCCAATGGCCTTATACTTGGCCATTGGCATGCCTCTCGACTGATATGCACCCTTTATTTGGAGCTGTCATGGCTCAGTTTTAGAATTTGCAGAAATGTACTCGGTTACTAACCAAGTACATTTCTGCAGATTACACTAGTCCTGCATGGCCAGTTTCCAGCTTCCTGGATTACAAATTTACCTCAGTTGCATGGATTTCTCCTGCAAATGGGGTAATTTGCATACAGGGGCTGAGTCTATGCAGGACTAGTGCAGGAGCACTCGTGCACACACCTGTAGGCTATTCCTGGATTGCACAACAGACATATTGCCTGCTAGAGCTCCTGCACTAATCCTGCATGCCGTGCAAGGCTTGCAGAATCCTTGGGGTCTGTCTTTCATGTTGTCATATTGTTGCACTGCACACTAAGCTCTCTCTCGTCACTTTGTTGCATTGAACACTTAGCTGTCTCTCTCCTTCTCTCTTGTTACATTGTTACAGTGCACACTAAGCTGTCTCTCTCTCTCTCTCTCTCTCTCTCTCTCTCTCTCCATTGTTGTCACATTGTTGCACTGAACACTAAGCTCTCTCTCTATCTTGTTGTCACATTGTTGCACTGAACACTGGGTTGAGTACTGCCACAACATGTTTGCATTATCTAGTATTCCTTTTATCTCTGTAGCTGTTTTTTGTTTCCTCTTTTGGTTATTTCCTTTATTATTCACTTTAATTTTGTTTTACTCAGATAATTTAACTCTTTACTTATAGCCCTCTTATCATTTTCTTGGCTTGCCCACCCTCTCCACTGCCTTGCTTTGCTTTCCCTGTTTATAAGTTACAGTTCCCTATACACCTCTATACCCTTTGTATATTTCTCTATTTTATAATGCTGCCTTTACAAGTAATAAACCTAATTCTTTCTCTCTCTCCTCCTCTTTTCAACAATCTTTAGTACATTTTGCAGAGATTATTTTTCTTATTATATTTTTTTATTATTTTTTCTACTGTAACTTCCCAAGATGTATTCTGACAAGATAATTCCAAGTTTCACATTTCTTAAAAAAGTGTCTTTCTGATATTTGGCAAACTTGTCGTCAAGAGGAGGGTTTCTGTCACTGAATTAGTGTGAAACTCTACAATGTAATACTTACAGAGGTAAGTAAAGCTAAGTAAGTAAGTAGGTACAGCTATCAGTCTTCTATAAGTTCTTTGCTATAAGAAATATACCTTGTACTACCTGTCCAGCCTTCAAAAAAATCCATTGACAAGTTACTGAATGGTGAGTAAAACATTCTTCTCCTCGACATGGTGGAAGAATCTGCTTGATATCTGGCAGACTTGAATCAAATGTATCTTATGTGTTAGATGAGCCGGCATCGAAGGAAACTTTCTTGTGGTCTTGGATGATTGTATGGAACATTTATTCTATTTAAGCAATTATAGTCATTGGCTGTTGAAAGACTATATTGTTATTTATTTGACAAAGACACTATAATTAGAAGCTGTTCTGTTATTAGATAAGTTTCTCCAATCCAAGTCATGCAGTAACATGATTATAGTTCAGTTCTTTTTCACTGCTGACCAGTAATTACAACTGGAGTCCTAACAAAAGCCAGCCACTTTGCTTTGAGCATAATTTTTTTATAGTACTGTCAAGGGTGTTAAAAGTTATCCACGAATTTATCACAAATAAGGATGCATCTGATATAACCTATGAATCAGGGGGGAACATGTGACACTCAATGGTCTACAGGAAATTGTGAAATCATGGAAGGTGAGCTGCTGCTGATGAAAGGGATACATTAGCAATGCATAGAGTCTGAAGATGCAGCATAATACACACTGACGTCATAGATGCTAACAATATTCATTTAGCATTTGTTAACCAGGAAAGTCCGACTTGGAATTAAACCAATTTTCAGCGGAGGCCTAGGAAGAAATGCTCCAGACACATGTCTTTGTAATGTGAGAGGAAACCGGCACACTCGGAGGAAACCCACATGAATGCAGGGAGGACATGCAGACTCTATCACAGAAGGCTCTCCAGCCGAGAATCGAACCAGAGAACCTCTTGCTGTGAAGTCACTTCGCTACCACTGCACCACTGCACCATCCACAATAAAGTTCCCATGCCTAACAGTTTTAACTAAACTAAAGAAAAGGGGTTTATACATCCCCAAAGACTGAAGGATTTACTGTGGCTTAAGCAATATGAATATAAAGAGTTTTTTGGTATTGTGACTCCAAATAACCAATCAGCGACAATCCTTAGCCCCACCAGTCAGATAACCTTATTCAAATGATGATGGCTAAATAACTAGTCAGAGATCTCACACAAGCACACTCACAGACAGACACACAGACACACAGACACACACACACACACACACACACACACACACACACACACACACACACACACACACACACACACACACACGTCTTTCAACCTCTTATTTCTCAAAATCATAGCAAGGGAACATCAAAAATCATAGCACACAAAATGTGCATATGAGTCAATTCATGACTGCAGGCAATAGGAGCAGAATGTGTAAATTTTCCCTTGTGTGTGTGTGGGGGTGGGGTGGGGGGTGGGGGGTATCAATTTCAGTAAATAATGGTGCCTACTAGTATCCTTAGAACTCCAGATCATGTGCTATAACAAATCATGTAATTATGTATAGAAAATGTAGCAAAAATGGCAAGTACAAATATTCACACAAAAATATATACAGCGATCTAATAATAAAAAGAATAATAAAAAGAACCAAGTGTGAGCCAGTCTTAGAAACAAAGCACAGTGCTCTTCCAACAGGACCGCAGCAGCAGATTACATACATAGATGTAGAGTCAACTCAGGCTGCATATGTTTGATGAGACAATAACTACAGAAAAAGATTGTGCTGTTAAATGTAACTAAGAACACAAAGAAGCTGCTCTGCCATTCCTGTAAAACTTGCTGCTGGCACACCTCTTAACTTATTTGTTCGAGATTTCTAGACAAAGTCAAAATAATGGAGAGACAAAAGCCCAAAATCATGAGCAATTTTTAAATACTATATTTGCTTTACATGTTTCAACTACTTTAATTTTTACTTTACTTATATTTGTCATTATAGATTTTTTGTTATGTGCATAGGTTTATACGTTAATAGAAGTTTACTAGGCTAACAGCCCTAGAGCCCTTAAAAGTCTAGCCATATTTATCCCAAGTTGCTCCAATTGTCGGTGGTTAGATGAGTGAAGTTTGCAGAGGTAAGGGTCTATGGTACTTAATAATGACTTCATCTATCCAGGATGGACATGGGCACCACCTTAGGAGTGAATTTGCAGTCACCCATCCATTGATCTAGATTGCATTTGAAGAGGGTCATGGAGGGGCTCTGTTATATGAATTTGAAGGTTGTTGCAGAGAAGTGGCAGTCTGTGGGAGATGTGTCTATCTCTCCATCATGATTTCTTTGTGTCAGCTTGATTTACAAATGTGTAGCATTTCCATCAGGGCTGTGTCAAAAACTGCCCTGTAAGCCAGACACAGGTCACCCTTTAGCAACCTGTAGGAGACAGAGTACAGTAACAGGGCTTTCAGTTTATCCGTATAAGACTTCTTTTTTGTACCCTGTAATTTCTTGTGGAGAAACCTCTATGGTCTCTCCAATTGTTACAGGTGTCTGTTGAGGTACATGCAAAAGGAGTATTGTACTCAATTATTGGTCTGATGAGGGCCTTTACTTATAAGATGTGTAACACAGAAGGATTTTCTTACTACCGTGGATATGCGGTGGTCAAAGTTCAGGATGCTGTACTCACTGAGTACTCAGATCACATATCACTGGGTCTGCACTTTACGTGTGCTGTCTATAATGCAATTAACAGGGATGTTAGCTTTCCCAAAGAGAACAATAATGCATTGTTTTGCATTTAGCTTTAATCCATGGCTTTGGCACCAATTATTTGTCTGCATTAACCTTGTCTGCAGTTTATTAACATCATTGGGGGACTCAATGATTGATCTCAATTTGCAATCATCAGTGAACTTGGTCAGTGACAGGCCATCTAAGTTTACCTCGACTTCTGAGAAATAAATTCTGAATACAGGTGGCACCTCACAATTCAACCATAATCTGTTCCGGAACGGTGGTTAATTCTGAAACAGTTGAATTGTGAGACGCCATTTCCCATACAAATGTATGGAAATGGTTTAGTTTGTTCCCAGTCCAAACAAAATTAAAAAATACACTAAAAAATTTTAAAAATGTAGCTCACCATGATTTGAAGTGTAGAACATCTCTTAAATGGAAGAGAGGATGTAGAGGAGGGATGGTGGAGAAATGGAGGGCTACTGTACATTCCTAAATCTATGGCTTACATGCCAAATACAAATTAATTTGATGTTAAATCCATTAAAGAATGCAGACTAACATGTTTCCTGTCCAGCTAAAATGCATGCTATTTACATCACTGTGTGATAGCAGTTATGAAATGAATTATTTGCTGCTTTGATTATGATTAATGTTTTATTTAGTTCTCTTTAATGCGATATAAATTATAACTTAAAACATATTTTAACAATTTCCTAGGCACACTCACAAAATAAATAATAACATCATAACTTAAATCATCTTATAACAGTTTCCTATCCACACCTCCAAAAGAAATAATAACACACAATACAGTGTATACTGGTGAGTCAATTTTTTTTAATCCCTCTCCAGGACATTGCTTAGTGGCTTCCCTATTTGGCTCATTCATTTAGGTCAGTCAGCATCATAGATTTGTATCTATTCTCTCTGCCCGGCCCCACTAGTATCCATGCCAAAAACTGAAGATGAGTCACTACATTTACACTATTTACAGAGTCCAAGTAGTCTTCAATTGTTGGAAGGGGAGTTCCTTGTCCTGCCTGTTCCCTTTGTTTTTTGACAAGTGTAGGGGAAAAAAATTTGTCCAGGTTGAATCGTCTCTCCCTCTTTTTTAGGATGATCTTGAAGTGGTGCATGATAGTGTTGTTAAACAAGTCCATTATCCTGTTGCTGTCACCTGTGTTGGGGTGCCACTCCAACACCGTAGCCTGCACCTTTTCCCAGCTGCTGGCATAGGTCCTTTTTCCCTAGTGTTCTCATCTTCAGAAGAAATTTCCCTTTCTTTTTCTTTGAACTGCTCATTGCAAAGCGAAGTTCCTCCACTGTGAGCTCATCGCTCTGGTCTTGTAGCAGCTCCTCCACATCTACCTCATCCACCTCCACTATGTCCAGGTGCTCTGCTTCTGCTGCATGAAGGGCTTTCTGCAACACTCCATCCCAGGCACATTTGATGAATGATATGGCATGAAGAATGTTGAACTCAGTCTTCCAGAATTCCTTCAGAGTTTTATCTGAAGAATGGGTCACATCGAAGAGCCTTGGCAAGAGTGCTTTTGTGTAGAGCTTCTTGAAGCTGTCATTGACTTGTTGATTCATGGGTTGAATGAGAGAAGTTGTGTTGGGAGGCAGGAACTGAACTTTGATGAAATCATTGTCTATCTGAAGAATTCTCTCTAACTCTGGTGGGGGGCAGAGGTGTCATCCAGAAGCAAAAGAGCTTTCACTGGAAAATTGTTCCCTGTTAGGTACTTCTTGACACTTGGAGCAAAGTCCTCAAAAATCCAACTCTTGAAATCTGACTGGTCTACCCATGCTTTGGTGTTTTATTTTTACATTACAGGTAGTTTTGATTTTATATTTTTTCCCAAAACATCTTGGGTTTTCTGAGTGATACATCAGCAGAGGCTTCAGCTTGAAGTCTCCACTGGTGTTTGCCACCAGGAGAAGTGTGAGCCTATTTTTCTTGGGGTTGTGACCTGGAATCCTAGCTTCTTCTTGGGTTATGTAAATCCTACTTGGCAATCTTTTCCAGAAAAGCCAATTTCATCACAATTAAAAATCTGTATTGGCAGATAGCATTCTCTCTATCAGTTCTTTAAATTCCTTGACTTCTTTGTCAGCACTAGCTGCTTCTCCTTGTCTCAGAACACTGTGGATGCCACTTATTTTTTTAAATCTGTAGATCCATCCCCTACTTGCTTTAAATTCCTATATTTGCTGTGAGCTACCTCCTGGAGGTTTTTTTTTGTAGATCTTCAAAGATGAGCTTAGCTTTCTCAGAGATCATGGTCTGAATTATTGGATTTGCCTTCATCTGCCTCTCCTGGATCCAGACAAGAAGCATCTTTTCCATATCTTCGTGAATTGTTTTTCTTTGTTTGCCCAAAGCCTTTGTTGCTCCTTTTGACACCTTAGCACTATGATGCTGTGTCTATTTTTTCCAAAATGTTGAGACAGTAGACCTACGCACGCCATACTGTTCTGCTATTCATCCTATTTTACCTCCTCTCTCAATTTTACCTGTGATTTCTTTCTTCTTTTCAATGTTCAGCTACTTATGTTTCTTGCCAGTTTCACTCTTCTTTTTGCTCTTCTTTGGCCCCTTTTTTTTCACTTCTTCACAACACTTAAAAGAAACAACTACACTACATAAACAACACGACAACAACAGGATAGTGAACAACTTTTCAGCCTCCTTTCTGGGTGGAATTTCACGATGGTGGTTCAATTATGGACATATTGTTGGCTGAAAGCACGGCGGAATTGTGAAACAGATGAGTTGTGAGGTGGCCCATTACAGAACACTGTTGTATGCCACTGGTGACTGGTATTTTACTAGAGGTGAAGTCACACACTTTGACAGCATGTATCCTGTCGGTGAGTCAGTTGGCTACCCATTTAATAGTGTAGGGGTTAATTCCCAATTGGGAGAGTTTCTCTACAATACTTGAGTGGGGGATTGTGTCAAATGCTTTTGCTAGGTCAAGATAGGCGGTATGCACTGTTTTTCCCTTGTCTAGGGCCTCTGTGACTTTCTTGAAGAAGTATCCATGTATAATAGGGATGACCTACCTTTAACAAATCTAGACTGGGTTGGGTCCAGAGTTTGGAGATTACCTATGACCTTATTATTAAGGTCCATAATTATCCTTTGCATGACCTTAGATGAGGCTAGTCAAGCTTATGGGCCTATACTTCCCAGGGTCCATTGATGGTTCCCCTTTGTGCAGACGGATTACTGTTGCTGTCCTCCATTCCACCAGAACATAGCCAGTTTGAAGGCTGTGGTTAAACAGGGATCCAAGTGGGTCTGCTAAGTAATGTTTTAAGTTGTTTAAAACACAACCTGGATATTGTCTGGTCCCATTGATGCCATGTTTATAGCCTCAGAGACTGCCAAGATGACCTGCTCTCTTGAGATAATAGGATGAGGACAAGGTAGCAGGTATACTTTGAGGGATAACTAGAGGGGAAAGGAAGGGTGAAGTTTGCTCCAAATCTGTCAGCTAGCAGATTGACTATTACCATCCAACCATCTGTGGTGCCACCACAACCAGTTCAGCATATACTTGGGTATTCCCTTTTAGGTTTCAGACATAGTTAAAGAATGTCTTGTGATTATCCTTAGCTAGGGAAGCTATTTTTGCTTCAGTATTAGCTTTGGAGGACTAAACACGATCTCTAATTTTTTGTTTAAGCTAGAGAGAGATTTCTTACTCTGTTGAGCCAGTTCCCTCTTGTTCTTAAATGTTAATTTCTTTATCTTGTTGTATAGCCTGTTTATACTAGGGCTTTACCAGGGTGGTTTTAATCAGTTGGATACAGCCAATTCTATACAACTAGTTATACAAGGTATTGTGCACACCTCTGCATAGGCATCCATGCTATCTGCATTCAAGGGGGGCATCACTTAGTAGGAGATAGTTTGTCTTTGAAAAATTCTTAAGCATTTTTGAGCTTGATAGGGTATATGGTCTTATAATAACATTGACTGAGACTGATTTATGGTCCTATCATATCAGGGAGGATATCACATGGGGGAGGTAATGTTAGTGAGTATTATGTCCAGGACATTTGATCCTCTTGTGGGTGTGCTGATTAGCTGTTTCAGAGCATTTGCATTGACAAAGTCCAAGAACCTCTGAGCCAGCATGTTTATGGTGATATATGTTTCCCAGTCGATAGTAAGATAAATAAAATCACCCATTACTAAGGTGTTGGACTGTATGGCAGGTGACTCCAGTAAGCCCAGGTATGCGGTACACTTTTCCTGTTTCATGGTGGGGGATCTATACCTAGGTATGATGTGGTAGGGGCTTTGCCTATAGTTAATTGGACATGGAGTAGCTCAAGAGAGCCATACTGTTTGGTCAGCTTTGAGATTTACTTATCCATAATGAAGATGGATGCACCTCCTCCTTTGATTCTTTCATGCTCAGTTTGTACTCTGAATGTATAGAAAGCATTGTAGCCCTGCATGGCTGGGGTACTTTCCATGCCTTTGAATCATGTCTTGGTGACTGCACAGACATCAGCATCTTCCAAAGTCAGAACTGCTTCCAGGGAGTTTGGTTTCTTGTTTAGAATCCTAGCATTAAGCAGCAGTATCTTGGTTTATCTACAGTGGATTTTGTTATGTTGGGAAGTTGTTTATTTTGACGTATGCCTAAAAGGCACAATAGGGGTGGCTAGTGCCTTTTCCGGTATCTGAAAGCCTAGAGTAGACAGGTTCAGACCATCTCTGGAAAAGCAGAGTGGCCTGTTGACCATGTCTTTCCAGACTGACAAATATTGGATCCCCTTGGACTGACACCATAAGCTAAGTCAATTGTTAGGCAATCATTTCTTGTTTGTATTTTGGCATCATCTTTGGAGAAGGTAGAATGCTGCTTAAGGCTAGGCTTATACTTGCCTATAACACATAATCTGAAAGATTAGTCATGTCTCTCTTCATATAGTCCAGTTAGGTACATCTCAAGTCATTCACCCCCACATGGACTACCTGTACTTGTGGTTGAGTGACTTGAGTGCATGAGTGACTTGATCCTGGCACCTGACAGGCAGCTAACTGTAATCCAATCCTTAACCAGACTGGTGTGGGGAACATCCGTGTGTCTCACAATGGAGACACCTATGGCCATTACATTAGGTTTTGTGGCGTTACACCTTATAAGTTTATTTATTGACACACTGGTGTATGTTATTATGTGTTGTGGTTGTTTTTTACATTGTTACATGTGTAAGTGGTTTATGTTTGGGAGGCCTCTGAACTTTTGTTAAGTTACTAGTGAGTACATCCACATATTTGTGTTTAGGTGCAGTGTCGTTATTTAGTGTGGGAAGTGTGTGTGTGCTGAAAACCTGTTTGGCATTCGATTTGTCCTTATGTTAGAGTCTTGCCTCCAATTTCATAATGTAACATCTCTCACGTAAAGTATTTGTTTGTTTCAGAAGTAAGTAGCTGTCTGTATACATGAGACAATTGCTACATTAACTCAGGATTCCCATGTCTATCAGGCTGCCCAGAGAGATGATGGAGACTGCCCATCCATGATAGCAGGCTCTTACTGTATGTTTTATTAGGGAATGGAATGGGGTAATTTCACAGGACTGTGCTGGTAGTGCCGAGACTACTCAATGTGCAACTGAATTGCTCCTAAAACAACAGAAAAGCTTGGAAGGGTTTCACTGACAGCAATTTAGGGAAAAACTGGGCTTCTAGACTTTGCTTAGATACAAGGCACTGCGCAAATGCGAGGCTTAAATACGAGCAAAGAGAAACATGTTTTAAGCTAACTACCAATCAGGAAAGCACACAGTAAGCCTTTCACCAGCAATCCCTAACTCAGACAGGTTAGATCAGCATACATCTGCCACAGGGGTGCAGAAAAACAACTTCTTAATGTAGAATAACTGTTTTGGAGTCAAAGTGTAACAAGACCACACAAATTACCTACAACAGCCCTACAACTAACAGATACAATGTAATACAGTGCAATGAACTACTTAAAGTAGCAGCAGACAGTACATTTTTTGAAACTGCTGAAATACAATCACAGTATATAAGAGAAGTGCAAAAAAATACTTAGAGCCCTTTTGCATGCTTCCCAGCTCAGATATCACAGGTAAACCTACTGCCACTAGATGAATATTTCCAGTCTTCCTAATGTAAAAATACAGTGAAGGAATGACTGGAGTGAAATGCTACTACATACAAACTTAAAAGATATGAAATGCTTCCACAAACAAACTTAAAGGTACAGATACAACAGTGTACTTTAAAGAACTTATAAGTGTGATTATTCAATAAAAGTACTTTGTTTTGTAGAAATGACCCAAGAGCCACTCAATTGTACAGAATTTATAAAAGCAGTAAAAACAAGACAAGCTGATTATAAGCCCACCAGCCAATAAAACTACATACAGAAACCTCACGTGTTTCCCCAACCTAAACAGACCAGGCTACCTTCCAGTGCACTAGATAGAAATTCCACTGACCTCTTGATGTAAAATAAAGTGCTTGCAAAAGTGCAAAAATACACTAATTTATCCAACAGCTAGCTAGATAATAAATGAGAGGCAAATGCATGTTTTCAATATAAGCACAAGGAAAGGCAAATAAATAATTCAATATATCAACAGCAGTATAGACAGGATGGAGCTTATTATGCTCAATTTACAGTATTTGTGGGCAACTCAAAATCATCAGGTTTAAAGAGCAGATTAAGGAAGGGGAGGGTGAGTGGAAAACTAGTGAGGAATCACCAGCAGTGTTTTAGTTTATGCAGGCTGGAAATCTTTTCAGCAAAAAGACAAAGGCCCAGAAATTCATTGTGCATTTAGATATCACTCGAGAGACAATTAACCAATAAAAAAATATGTGAAATGCACAGCCTAGATAATTTAAGTGTCTATCTCTCACTTAGAACAAAAACACCAGGCCAAGCAGATTTCTTAAAACAGAAGATAAAATGGAGTAGGTAAAATAAAAAGCAGCTCTATCAGTCACAGACAAAAATATAGGTTTACTTTCTCACCCAGTAGGGAATCACCAGCAGTGCTTCAGTATATGCATACTTGAAATCTTTTCAGAAAATATAGTTGGAATTTTTTTTCATTACCATGTGAATTTACATTTCTAGTGTATAAAGATTTCAGTTGCCTGTAGATTAATTAATAATCCTATCTTATCCGTATTTGGCACAAAATTTGGTTATAGTTGTCCTTAATTAAATATTTTTTACCCTTTCACTAACTCTTGTTTTTTTCTGAGGAGTATGCTGCCCCTGCAAGATATTTGTGACAGATGCTAGGGTATTTATGCTTAAGCCTAGATCTTATTTAATGTGTTGCCCACTGAAAGATTTGAGTAGTCTGAAGAGGCCCACAGAACAGTCCCAGTAGGGCTAGTTAACAGGTAACTGATTTGGCAACTTTGGTTAGGGGGTCTTCACCAAAGGGAGTCAGGTGCAAGGCAAGGATAGATCCTGCAGATGTTCTTGAAGGAAATTTACCCATTCTAGCTCCACCAATTAATGAGTTTCAGGTGAACCACCAAGTTTAGGGGTAAATGCAGAGTTAACAAGTAGATGAATATTTCAAAAGTTTCAATGAAATGTAATCAGGAAGTGGGTTACAGGTTGTTTAAATTGGTTTTGGACAGGGATTTATCCTCTTTAGCAGAGGTATGTCTGGTATTAAGTGAAGGAAATGTAGTTGGTCATGATCCTAGTGGACTGATATTTCCAAACTTAATATTAACTGATGAGCTTCCAGAGTCAGCTCATGTCCAAAAAGGTGCTGTGGGAAATGAGCATGGTTCATTGTAGCCCATTCTGTGTGCTGTGTAGCAAAGTTTGGTTAACTCCCTCACTCCCAATTCATTTAAAGAAAAGATCCAGCAAAGGCATTATGTTGAAATAGTAGTCTGAATAAAGACTTTTACTTGTTATTATTCTTGTTATTATTTTTATTTTTTGTAGATGGTTTGGTTTTTATACATTACTGATTTCCTTTATATTTAAGAAGCATCTCGTCCATGATAAGTTATTTTCTATAAAACAATTTCATAGGATGAATTTACTGATTGATTCAAATAATCATTTAACTTATTTAACTTGTTAATTGATCAATTAAGTGGACTATAAAACAATTGCATTTTGGGAGTAATTAATGTCTGAAGAAGTGCATGTAAATCTGTGTACGAAAGCACTAACATTAAATTGTGTGGAAATATTGCCGGTTTGCCTTTCTTTGGTTTATTATGTTGAAATGTTTGATCTGGTGGATACAGATAGGATCCAACATATTGTGGATTCTGATAGACCAAAGGACCTTTTCTCTGCATTAGTGGCTCTTGGCAAGCAACATTGTAGTAAATTTAGGATAACATCTCGGGGCAATTGGTTGGTTGGCTTTATACACTTCATGGCTGTTACCACTGAAAAAGGATCCTTCCCAGTCTCTGCCATTATTGAATTATTTTTAAATCATCGGGGAAGCCCTTTATTTGTGGGGATGTTTATCTTGGTTATAGTCCAATATAAAATTTCATAAACTTAAGAGTTTTAATAAATACCTCAAGTGGGATGAAGGGTATGTTGATATTTGGTTAAGAGCGATAATTGACAGACCAAGTGTATTGTTTCAGAATATTGAGAATTAAAGTAAGACTTAGGCCCAAAGTGTTTTGGGATTTTATCATTGGTAATTTTGCATGGTCATGTAGATTTTCACATCTGCTCCCATTGTGGGGGCAGACATTCATCTGTTAAATTCTGGTTTAAGGATGGTGCAAAAGGTTATACTTTCCTCAATACCTCTGAGATTAGACATGGAAGCTTGTCAACAATTTGCCAAAAACAGAAAAGTCCCCCTTTCAAGGCTTTAACAGATCCATTTCCTTTTAGGGCTTCCAGTGTTTTTTTTTTGTGTGTGTGAATCACTTGCCCATTGAACCAGACATTTTATCTGATTTCTTCAAAGCTTATCTAAATCAATAAGTCACTTTTGAATTGTTTCATGGTTCCCCTCAGCTTTTTCCATTAAATCTAGAGCCTTGACCAATGTCCCAACTTGTACAAATTTAAGGTTGGTGCAAAGCAAGTTAGTAACTGTAAAGGAATTATTAGACATAGAGATCCATGAAGGAAGACTTACAGGTCCCTTTCAGTTCCTCCATTGAAATCATTTAGAGCTTCAACATTAGGTTTGGTGCCAAAAAGGAGAGAGGTAAGTTTTTATTAATTCACCATCTTTCATCTCCACATGGATCATCAGTGAGTGGTAGTATAAGTAAACAGGATGTCAAAGTATGGCATTCCTCATTAGACAATACGCTTACGATTATTCAACAGGTTAAAGATCCTTGGTTAGTAATTTTGGACATGGTTCATATGCTCTTAGGTAGGCTCATAGGTACTTACTAGGCTATTGAGCTGGGGGATCTTAAGAAGCTTAGCCCTGTATTACCAATGAAACTTCAAATAGGGCTGCATAGGTATATGTTGGGTACTTACATGTTTCCCCTATCCATTAGGGCCATTGGTGCTAAACCAAGGATGAAATTGTAGTTACCCATCCATTCATCCAAGTTCTGTTTGATTAGCACAAGAGAAGTACTCGGCTTTATGTGAAGGAGAGGTTAGCTCCACAGAAGTGGAATTTTCAGTGGCACATACCTATCCCTCCAGCATGTTATGTTAATCTTGCAAAAGAGATTGAGGTCCCATGACCAGATGTTCCTGATGCCACTGGACATCTGAATGTCAAATAGGTCAAGCAGAACATGGTCTACTGAGGTTCTATAAGCAAGGCAGATGTTGCCTCTCAATAGCCTACATGATACTGAAAACAATGACAAGGCCTTGACATGGTCTGCGTAATTCTTATGATTTAGGCCCTTGATGTTTTTAGTGAGGAAGCATTGTGATCATTCCAGCTGTGACACGTATTTGGACAGTTATATACTGAAAGGCACATCATATTCACTGATTGGTCTAATGAGTGCCGAGTACAGAAGAACAATTACGTCCTTGGATCTGGACACCATACACATTTATATAAGCTGTGAGATGAAAAAGGACTTATTTATAATAGTGGATACATGGTGATCAAAGGGCAGTACATTGTTAACATTGGTTCCCAGATCTTTAACTATTGGATCAAATTTCAGGGGGGGGGGTGTTGTCAGTGTTGTAGTTACAAAGGGAGTCATACTTGCTGGATACGATTACACATTTCTTGGCATTTAGTTTCAGTCATGGTTTTGGAACAAAGTATTTGTTTGGGACAGACCCTCTTATAGGATCATGGTGTCCTCTGGGGAGTTTATGACAATATCCACATGATAGTTATCTGCAAACTTCATCAGCTATAATCCCTGAACATTAGCTTTGACCTTTGAGAAGTAAATGGGAAAGAGAAGTGGCCCAAAGACTGAACCCTGGGATACTCCACTAGTGACAGGTCTTTTGGTTGAGGTAGAGCCTCCCATCCTTACTTCTTGTGTTCTATCTGTGAGGTAGGTTTCTATGCAGTGAGCTACATAGGAGTTAACATTTAGCTAGGAGAGTTGTTTTGCATAATGACTAAGTGTGGGATGATGCCAAATCCCTTTGAGAGTTCTACACAGGCAGTGTGGGCTGATCTGCCCTTGTCCATTGCTTCAGTGACTTTTTCAACAAAGTCAGCCAGGTTAAGTAGGCAGGACCTGCCCTTATTGAATCTGAACTGACTTGGGATGAGTGCAGGTCACTTATATACTTATTTATTAGTTATTTAATGATCTGGCTTCAGTCTTAAGGTGAATATCACTGATGTGTGGTGTAGTCCAATTTGACCAAGGAGGAGATTACAATAGGCTGGGAACAGAATTGTCTCATATTGGTAGAGATCAATTCCAGGATTTTATCTCCCTGGATTGGTTTGTGGACTCATTTTTCCAGGGAACTTGCATTTATAAAGTCTAGAAATCTTGGGCCATGCGTGTTTAAGAATGTATAAGTCTCTCAGATGAAGGTGGGGTAGTTGAATTATCCTATAAGAATGGTGTTTGGCTTAATATTTGGGGACTCTATACTGGTTAAGTAGGAGGTATGAGATGTGGGGAACATAGAGGGAGTCCTGTAGTTAGCTATGATGTTATAAATTGTTTTGTTTATAGCAAGTTGGATGTGGAGGAGTTCCAAGTCATTAACTCATATAATGAGATTAGAGATTAATTTTTTTAAAGAGCATAGAGACACCTGAGCCTTTAGTGACTACAAGGTTTTAGCCGCTATATGGAAGCCTTTGTGGGGAGATGCAGGCCATCTCTGGCAAAGCTGTTTGAATTGTTTACTATCTCTGGCCAGGTTGATATATATTGTATGCCCTAGAATGGCACCAATATCTAAGACAGTTCTTGACTTCAATTATCATTTGATTATATTGTGATAAAATTTTTGGTGATGGTTGAATACTGTTCAAGGCTAGGTTCATACCTACCTCAGATACAGCTCCATTAGGTCTCTTTTCATGTAATCCAGGGAGGTAAGTCTCTAGTCATTATGGTCACATGTAGAATGACTGTATCATATGTGTACTTGTAGTGCAGGGACTTGAGTGATTGTGTGATGTGGTGAAATCTGTTGCCTGATAAGCAACTGACTGTGACCCTTTTTTGTACAACAAATTATACAATTAAATATAGAGCTATATCAGTAACTCAGTGAGAGATGCAAACTAAACTTATCCTAGGTGTTTCTAGGCTGGTAGTTAGTCACATCTGGTATAAAAATGTCTCAATCAGTAAAATGATTGCTTAGCACTTAGTACCTCTGAGTGAATGAGCACAAAACAGTGCAAACACAGGCAAGTTACAACAGCAGAGAAATACAACAAAATTCAAATAAGCCACATGACCAATAACAATACAAATCAATTATCATTCTACAAACAATCAGAGGCCTAGAAATGGATTAGTTCTATCTGTACTCTGACTAGAGTTTAAACCAAAGCAACTCTGACTGAGATCCCATTAAATGTATGCCTGTTAGTAAAAGGGTACTAAATGAGTGCTAATGAAGTGAATTCGGAGGAAGGGTCTATATACTAGAACACTAGGATGCACACATTTTAAAAGAAATATGAAAAAAGAGCAAACTTTCTAGTTAGTGCAGTGCGCTCTGTTTACTAAGCAGACAGGAAGATAAAAAATAAAAAATAAAAATCGTAACCAAATTCTATGGGGAGGAGCCTTCCGGTTTGATATATTAGTTCTCAGTAGTATAAGCAGAAGTGATGACACTGGGAGTTGCTTCCAGAGACAATTTATGGTAAGGGAAATTAACTCAAGAGCAATACTGGTTGACTGGGTGGGCACTCAGTATTATGAACCTATGGAATACAATGGGAGGGAAAAAGTATTTTACTAGCCAGAAGCGGCCCTAGGTCAACTGGTGCCCTAGGCAAAAGGGCTCAATGGCACCCCCCACCACATTACCCGGTGCCCCCATTCTGGTCTACCTACACCAAATAAATAATAGAAAAGCACCCCCTGCTAGACTGGCGCCCGCCCTAGGCGGCCACCTAGTTGGCCTTAAGACTGGCTATGCTAATAGCTTCCATAGTTGACACTTTTTTACTTAGTGACAATAACAATGAAAGAGAAGAGGAAGGGACTTTGGCAATCAAATTACCATAAGGGGTAGAGAACAGAGACACTGTCTTTTAAAAAATTGCATCACACTCAGGGAACTCAATGAAGGGGGCTTGGAGAAAAATTCAACAGAAATGTAACAAGCCAAAGATGAAATCAGACAATAAATCTTGTAATGTACAGTACCACAGGCTTACTGACTGGTTGAGCAAGCTGTTTAGTTAAAGAACAAAATAATGCACTTACAACAAAATCTTTTAAAAATGGTTGTAACAGAATATTAGAATAAAGCAAGTGCAATATATTTGTTTACTTTCCTGGGGCTGAGATAATCATATGAGCAATTTCTTCTTCTGTTGAGGCCTATTAGGTAGTTTTATAGGGTCTATATCAGCATATTGAATGCTGAAAACACCGAATGCAATTTAATCTAACTGAAATGTTTGAAATCTCAAAACAGCAAACTGAAAGAACATCGATTTCTTTCTCAGGGAAAGAAGTTGGTGTTCCATGCAAAAAAAAAAAAATTTTCAATACTTTAAACCCTGACAGAAGTGGGGTGCTTTGCCCCCCACACCCCCCAACATGGGGACTGTGCCTGCCACCCCCCCACTTAAATATACCAACTCAGAGACCGCACCACAGTGGAGGAAATAGCAAACTCCGATGTCGGCCAACCGATTTCTTTCCCTGGGAAAGAAATCGATGTTCCGTCAGTTCGCTCTTCTGAGATTTCGAACATTTAAGTTTGATTAAATTAAATTCGGCATTTTCAACATTCGAAATGCTGATAGGAACCCACTTAATGAACTGTTTTATCTAAACACAATAAAACAGTTAAAGAAAATCCCATGGAACTGTAAAAAGCCATTTGTAATATAATTTGGAAAAGTTTTGGTTGTCTGGCTTTGGGTCAGATGTTGTTAACTTTACACAGGCATAACTGAAACAGGACAGCAACATGTTCTCATAGTTCACTTAGGTGACAATGACATTGGTAAGATCTCTAAATGAAAAATTATCTTGCGAGATGTAATGACTGTACAAAAATGTATTCCACAGCCTGCTGGTTGTGTAGTCAGCTCTTCCCAGACTGTCTTGGGATGGAGCCTTTAAGTCTGCAACTTTAGAGACAACTTGAACATTTTTGAATCATTGGATCATTCATGTTGCCTTTTACTTGGGTTTTGTGGTCATCAGCCTTTGAGCTTTCACAGATAAACATACCATTTGGTATTAGGAGGATAGTATCCACCTCTCTGCCATGGGTTGGGATTTGGTCATCCTCAGTCTGGCCTCTTTTTTTTTTTGCAAGGTTTGCTATCCAAACCAGTCTTTGGATGACTTTCACTGTAAATTACTAATCTAACTGGAATGTACTCCCAAGATCCTTAGGCATTGAATAAAACTTTGTGGTTGTTCTGTTTGTTGACTGGTTATCTAATTTAATGGCCAGGAAAGTTGAAGGGACAGCAGACTGCTTAGGTAGGCAGCCTGATGGGAAGTCACTGTGTATCCTCCCTATCTTTCATTCCCACTTTTCTTTCATGAGCAGCTGAAGCTTCAGTAATGTGGGGATGAGCTGTCTGCAATGCTGCATGTGGTCAGCTTGCTGAGGGGGCACAGTGAATATTCCAATCTGCTGGGATTGGACAGTACAGACAGGTATGGGTCATCTGTCATGTTACTTGGTCAATAGGGCCATTTGGAGTACTTGGGTAACTATGCTGGTTTGAGTTATGTGGTTTTATTGTTTTTTTATAAATTTTGACTTCATGACAAAATCACACATTTTATTAATAAACTGGTGACACTGTCTGTGAAGTGTCCACTTGTTTTTTTGTGGAGAAAAGCAGGGCTGGGGATAAATAAGGTTTGTGGCACAGACATTTTTGTCAACATGACCTAAGCTGTCAGACCTTGGTTCAAGGGAGCAAATCATTATTTATTTGCTGGCCATCAAGCCCATACCATAATTTTTGGTGTGTCAGCCTAAGCATTTCCTACCCCCTCCCAAACTCAGTAGTGAGAGCTTGCTGTGCAGACTTCCCCCTTTTTCACCCCCATTTCCTTTTCTAGGTCAGTTGAAACTTCAAAAATGTGCGAATGAGCTTTCTACAATGCTGCACATGGCCAGTGGTCAGTGTGCCAAGGGGGCACTGTGAGTATGCCATTCAGCTGGAAGTAGACAGGCCAGAGAAGATGAGCCATCTCACTCCCCAGTCAAGTGAATTGCTTGAAGTATGTGAGCTATTATGCTGATTTTAAAATTATGTTATGTTACTGGTTTTATATATTCCAGTCTTGCTGATAACAAAGTGATACATTTTGTTATTATACCACACACACACACACACACACACACACACACACACACACACACACACACACACACACACACACACACTATAGCAGTATTCAGGTATAGGATGCGCCACAGAGATTACCGGGCTACAATTCTCCCAAAGGTGTATTTCTCAGTGGATGACCTCAGCAGGCTTGTCATAGTAGGGCTATGGGGAGGGCAGTGTGTGTGCATGGGCCATAACCCATTCATCTAGAGGTTGACACACCACATGCGGGTACACACAGGGTCATATTTCACAGATACGTATTTACAGCTGCTAGATGACTACTTCCTTGTACAGTCGTGTTGCACAGCTAGCACTTGCACCACATAGTCTGTAATGCTGACCGGTACTGGTGGCTAGTATCTACAGTGAGTGACATCTGAACCTCATGTGGTTGTGGCCCTTTGGCTGTGTGCTGGGTGGGACAGGCCTGGATGGCTCCCTGTCACAGTCACCCTCTTCCACACATCTGTGTATGTCTACCTTTGGCTTATTATAGTGTGTTGTCCTTAGATATATGTCTGTATTCCTATCCAGTGTGTGTGCAAAGCATGAGTGGTGCATACTGAGGAGTGTCTGCACTAACATCTGTGACTGTCAGATATGTCTGGTCCACTAGTGTTTGCAGACATGGCTTTCATTTGTTTAGGTGTGTGAGCATGCCCAGTAAGACATTTCAGTATGTTGACTGACATTGCCTTAATTTCTATAAGAGTGTGAGCATGCCCAGTATGCCCATCTGTATTGATTGCGTGGATCAAGTCTAGGTAGTTTGTACTGTAGTGCAGACCTTTGTGTTGTACACCTACATGTAGCATACTGTTTCTGCAGGGTATCCATCAATCATTTGGCATTGACTGTTACTATATTTCTATGTAGGATGGGGGGCACACCTGACTATTTCTACATGTCTACACAGGATTGGGGGGCACACCTGACTGTTATTACATTTCTATGTAGGATGGGGGCACACCTGACTATTTCTACATTTCTACACAGGATTGGAGGGGCACACCTGACTGTTACTATATTTCTACATAGGATGGGGGGCACACCTGACTATTTCTACATTTCTACACAGGATTGGGGGGGGCGCACCTGACTGTTACTACATTTCTATGTAGGATGGGGGGGCACACCTGACTATTTCTACATGTCTACACAGGATTGTGGGCACACCTGACTGTTATTACATTACTACGTAGGATTGGAGGGCACACCTGACACTTGTACACATTTACTATGACTGTACTGGTATGTCAGGTACTCCATTTTATTCTGTATTCTAAGCTATCATGCTGACTAGAGGCATACCAGTGTACTGCAGATCTTAGCTTTGATTTACCTACATATTAGTTTCTGACGTCCTATCCTTCAGCACTAATGTCCCACTGCCTGACCTGCTGTGGTCTGTCTGTGTAGGCCTGGGGGTGAGGTTACCCATAGGCATCATTCAGAGCCCGTAGCACAGCCTTTGTTTGTGTTTGTCTATACCTGTCCTGCTGGCTGTGACTGATGTTGGGTATGTGAACCCCCCTGAATGGCATGTGTGACTCACTTACCTTGTGGCTGCCCCAGTATTGAGGGTGGTGATACAGGGCTGCCTATGCCAGATGCACATAGTATACTCTCTACACATAGTTGAGCACAGGTAGTGTCATGTTTGGCATCCCTTTTACTGTATGTGAGAGTCAGAGAGAGGTGTTATTCCCTGGATCCCTCCTGTGTCAGTGTATTTGCTATGTGTTGCCTCTTTGCCATGGCCAGGGCATAATGGGAACACCTCCTTCTGCCTACTGGGCCAGGCTCAGGTTGTTCCTTCTCTGAGTCACTCTGTGCCTGTGCAGGCCTTGGCAATGGTAGGGGGGGGGGGCTGTGTTGATCTGCTCCATGCTGTTCCTGATGCAGCTGTTTCCGCAGGATCATATTGTGCAGCATGGCACATATGATGACAATTTGGGTACATGCAGCTGGTGAGTACTGCAAGGCTCCACCAGATGTGTCCAGGCACTGGAACCATGACTTGAGCATCCAAAACACATGGTCTACTATAATCCTGGTCTGTGCGTGTGCCTCATTATGGAGTTCTTGTTTGTGTGTGTGTTCATTTCTGATGGGTGTTATCAGCCACGGCTGCAGTGCATATCCAGCATCCCCCACTAGGTGACCGTGAGGGATGTCCCCATTGGCAAATCTCTGGTACAGCTGTGTCAGATGCTGGATGTGGGAATCATGATAGCTTCCAGGGCAACCAACACACACATTCATTATTATTCCCTGGGCATTGCTTATGACCTGGCAGTTGATGGAGGGAAAGCCGTTGCGGTTGATGTAGACACTTTCCCACTCACTGGGTGGTGCTTTGATGCATATGTGCATGCAGTCTATAGCACCCATTACCTCAGGACATTCTGCTATTTGGTGGAACAGTTGCTTATTGCTGGCCAACACCTCACGGGTGTTGGGGAAATATACATGCTCACCGAGATGTGCTGACATGGCATCCAGGAACTGGTGGAGTACCCTGGATGCTGATGCCTGTGAGATCCCCATTATATTCCCAGTTGGCCTTTGGAAGATACCTGTAGTTAGTATTCTTAGGCCTACACATACCATAGTATCCACTGAAATGGGTTCCCCTTTGTTAGATCTGTGTGTCAGGTGTGGCCGGCACAGGTCAACAATTTGCTGTAGGAGGTCCCTGTCCACCCTATAGTGCTCCACTATCTCCAGCTCATGTAGCCCCTAGTAGGTTACCTTGGGTCTGTATACTCTTCTCTGTCTCCTCACTATGGGTTGGTCAACAGCATTCAAATCCTCACCACCCTCAGGCTCTTCCTCAAGTTGTTGTATGATGGCTATTGCAGCCTCTATCATTTTGCTGTTTTGATTGTTAAAAGTTCCCCCCTTGTTTACACCAGTGGTGTACAGTGTGAGAAAACCCAGAGGGGAAGGTGTTTGCATAGTTTATAGTAGTGTTCTGGGCTGGGCTGGTCTGCTGCCTGTGTAACTGGCAGATTCTGATACATTTCACTTGCCAGCTATGCTAGTTCTCCTAAATTACCTTCCTACTGCTGTTTTCCCTTCCCATTGCCTTCCTGTTTAAGCCCAAGGGTGCACAGTGCAAACACAGTGCTCAAATGTGCATAGAGCTGCTATTTCCTAGTTTAACTTTTTTTAAAACCTTTAAAACCCAGTGCGCAGCGCGGACACCCACTTAGGCAATGTAGAGAGTGCTAGGCAGAGTCAGACACACCCCCTTTCTTAGCTGTGCTAAGCTAGGAGCAAACCTGAGCCACAGGGCTCCAATCCACTTACACTATGCCTGACACACCCCCATGATGTCAGCTAACTTTTAGGCTTGCACCAAGCTATTCCTACTCTTACCCTGTTGGGACCTGACTAGCATGCTGGGGAAAACTGGGATTCACTATCATTCCCCTCATTTGCATAGGATTGCCTGCTAATGCATAGTTACATGTCTCACACTGAGCCTCCCCCCTTAGCAACCACTACTCACTGGCCATGTTGTCTTCTGCCTGCCATTGACTTTCATGGCAGAATAGTGATTTTAGTTGGAATGCTTATTTTAGGTTTATTTTATAATTTTCCCCCAGTCCCATTTGTGCGCCGCTGCCCTACTTTTAAACAGCCAAGATCAACTACAAAAAAAGTTGTTTTTTTAATTTTTTAGGATGTTTGCAATGCCAGTGGCCTTATACTTGGCCATTGACATGCTTCCTGCAGATTGCATTAGTCCTGCACAGCCGGTTTCAAGCTTCCTGGATGACAAATTCACCTCATTTGCATGGATTTATCCTGCAAATGGGGTGATTTGTATACAGGGACTTAGTCTGTGCAGGACTAGTGTAGGAGCACCCGTGCACACCCCTGCAGGCTGTTCCTGGATTGCACGGCAGACATATTGCTTGCTGGAGCTCCTGCACTAATCCTGCATGCCATGCAAGGAATGCAGAACTTGAGGGAATGAGTATTCAGAACAAAAAATAACCATGAAAGAATTAAATGAAATTCTAAAAGATATTAACATGAATTCTGCAACAGGATTAGAAGGAATTGAATATGGTATGTATAAAGAAATGAAAGAGTGGCAAAAAATTATTTTCATTGAAGTTATGAATGAATGGTTCCAAACTGGAATTAAAGAGAAAGAGATATGTACAGGAGTTATAAAAATTATATTTAAATAAAGAAATAAAGAAGAAATAAAAAATTGGAGACCTATAATATTGAATAATACAGATTATAAATGTTTTATGAGAATAATAACAAAAAGCTTACAGAAAAAAAATGGATAGAATATACAACCAAAATTTATTTGGAAGAAAAGGAAAAGGATGATAAGAGAAATAATTGATGATATCATAAATGAAAATGTAGACGTGAAGATTATGATAGGGGATATAAGTAAAGCTTATGATAATATTCAATATAAATCATTATGGGGAATTTTGCGGGTATATAATGTAAGCAAAAAATATCACAAGTAATAATATCTGTTTATGAAAGGAACTATGTAAAACTAAATGTAAATGGCTGGATTGGGGAAAAATAAAAATAGAATGTGGAATAAAGCATGGATGCCCAGCTAGTAGTGTAATTTTCTCATTAGTTATGAATGTAATACTGAAGGAAATTAATAACTTGTCAAGTAGTGGTGGATACAAAATGATGAAGGTAGTACAATTGCCAATAATGTATAGTTATGCAGATGATATTGTATTAATTGTTAAAAATAAAGTATGGATGGAAGAAGTAAATGAAAAATTAAGTATAAATTAAAAAAAAATGGTTTAAGTATAAATAAGAAGAAAAGTAAACGATTTGGTTTAGTAGGTATGATAGGAGGCGTTGAATTCAATGAAAAATATATAGCTATTTTAGGAATAACATTTGGAATGAATGAATACAGACAACAACAATGGGATAATGTATTCAAAGAAGTAAAGGATATGACTAATTTTTGGAAATCATATAGATTTTCATATAGAAAAAAACACACTTGTTGAACACCACGGTAATAGGAGAAATTGCTTATGTTGTTAACATCTATAAGTTTCCAATTAAGTATGAAAAGGAATTAATAATGATTATAGTCTCTTTTATATGGGACTCTGGACTAAATCCATTCAAAAGAGGGATTCTGTATAGGAAAGAAGAGCAACCAGGTTTGGGTTTAATAAGCCCAACAGTACATGCAGCATCTTTTATTTTATATAAGTTAGTAAAAGGAATTATGAAGGAAAATAAAAACTTGATTGAAATGATACTATAAGTACAAAGAATTGTGGGAAGTAATGGAATTTAAAAAATGAAGTAAAAGCATTGTGAAAGAAGCAATAAAAGAGTACCAACACAAAATTGTGTTATGGAAAACAAAAAAAGAATATATGTGAGAAAAATAAAAAGGAATGGTACTTGAGTCTTATGAAAGCATTTTATTGTATTGATCCATGGAAAAAAAATTTGAAATAGGTAAGAAAAAACATAATGATGTTATGTAAGTATAAAAAGATTAAAGAATGTAATGATTTTTATGTAGATTGTCTATTAGAAAATTGCCGGTTAAGGCAAACATGCCATACAAAGAAAGCAAGATAGAATATATAATAAATGTGGAGAGTTTGAGACTACTGAACATGTGTTTTTGAAATGTGAAAGAGTTAATAATTTGTGGAAAGAAATATGTAACGATAATAGGGTGAAAAGTTTGATAAAATCTGAACAAATTAATATGGACATAATAGAATTTATTATTATGGGGCCTGTAAAAAGGAAGAAGTGAAGAAAAATCACAAAAAGAAATCTTCTGCTTAACACCACAGCTTGTTCTCTGCTGATAAAACACTTATGCTGGACAGGTCTAGATGAGTATCATAATCCTGAACAGTCAGGGAAAGAAAATTCACATCCAGAAGTCTGGAATGCAGAAGATTTGAAATCTGGTCCTACTGAAGCTTTAGTTATCAAGAACCCATCTAACAGCCTGGATCCTCAACATCAACAAGTGTTACTTGAGTTGCTTCATGATACAGAAGAACCTTTTACTTGTGAACAAGTTTTAGTAACTCTGGCTAACTGTGCAGCTTTTTCCATAAATCAGATGATTGCTTTGTTACGATCTGAAGAAGGTTACTACAGCTGAAAGCGCTCATCATTTCTGTTCATTTTTTGAATAAAGTGGTTGTTTTATCCATAGATGTGTCCTCCAGCATAAGTGTTTTATCAGCAGAGAACAAGCCGTGGTGTTTAGCTGAAGATTTCTTTTTGTGGTTTTGGTGTTTATTCCTCGGCTAGCTTCAGCAGTATCTACTGAGCTTTTTTTGCTGAAGTGAAGAAAATGGGCAGAGTAACATTTTATGCTTCATGGACTATATTGAGCAAGAGATTAAATGAAATTAAATCCAAGGGAAAATGGAGTTTGACAAAGATTTTGGAAAAACAATGTTCTGGTTGTGGATAAAAGACTGGGGGAAAATGCTTACATTGACGTTTATAATGTATGGAGATTTGTAAATAGATGTAAATAATGTAAATATATAAATATGTAAATAATATGTAATGCATATATCAATAAAAAAGCTACTCTTGGCAGTCAGGGAAGAATATGTGTGTTACACATTCTGACTTCCTGTTTCCTGCCGAGGCACAGAGGCAGCCAGGAGGAAAAGGTAAAAACATGTCTGATTCAGCTTTTGTTGAAGCTGGAGTGAAAGGTGCTGAAATGTAGTTGAAATGGTAGAATAATTACCAGATTTTTTTTCTGATGATGTGGGTGCAGAAAAAAACAGTGACATTGCAGGAAAAGGAGACTGTAGCTGAACCAGAGGATTCAGAGGAAAAGTTTCAGAGGAAAAGTTTTGAAGGAGAGACATTTACTTCAGAAAAATGCATAATTACAACCCTCCAATTGGGGGGGGGGGGTTCCGGGATGATTATTTGGAAGAGATGGTAAACCAAAGTGAGCCAGAAAATGAAGCTGCAATTCATGGAGTAACATCACAGGAAAAAAAAGAAGAAAAAGGAGAAGAAGAAACTCTGCCAGAGAAAGTTCCTGAGACAAAACTCGTGCACAAACTGTTGGAGAAGGAAAAAAGAAGAAAGATGAAATAAAAGAAACAAAAAAGAAGTATACAGTATGCATGAGAAGTTCAACAGAAGAATGTTTGGACAGGTATGAGGTTTCGGACTCTGTCATAGCACCTCTGGGTCTCAAAGCAAAAGAGGTAAGAGCATTCATTTTAATTAATAAAGATACTTTTTATGACTTGATAGTTGAGACTGGTCAGGTCATGGCAAATGTTTTGGGTGCATATGAACAAAAGAAAAATAGTTATTCATGGTCAAAATATGTGGTACAAGCTTTTTACAGACAAACAAGAAAAAGAATAATGATCCAGTTTACAAATGAAGTTGAAACAAAAGAACTGAAAGAACATTTAACTATATGTAAAGAAGTAATGGATACTACAATAATATATGATGAAAGAGGATTATGGACTGGTGGATGGGAATGTGGAATAATACTGAGAATGGAAATGATAATGTGCATGTATCTAGTATTATTAATGTTCATGGTAATAGGGGGCTTGTGAAATACAGGGGTCAACCAAAGACTTGTTATTTTTGTGTAAAAAATTATCATTTAATCAATGAATGCGATAAAAATGTTTTTTATTTGGTAAAACTGGGCATAATGCAAAAATGTGATTTAAAGTGCAAGAAATGTGGCAATACTGGTTACTCATGGCTAGAATGTGAAATGAATGTGCAAGAAAATGAAAATGAAGTTATACTGGAGAAAGTGATCGAAGAATGTGTTATACAAGAAATGCACAAAAAGATGTGACTAATAAAGAAGTTACACAAGAAGTTGAATAAAGTAACAAGGAAAAAGAAATGGAGGAGACAAGTGAGGAAGAAAGTGACTAGTGTACAGTAAGAAATAAAAATAATTTGATGGGAAAAATAGTTAAAGAAAGGAAAAGAACATTCAAAACTATAATGCTTAGAGAAAATAAGAAAGAAAAGGGATACAAATGTTATTGCACTAACTGTTCTTAAAAGTTGAAAATATTAGCTTTAAATGTGAATAGTATAAAAAATATTAAGAGGAGAATAGGTATATTACAGTGGTGTGCTGCAGTAGCTGCACATATTATTGTTTTAGAAGATATCAGATTATTAACAGAAGAAGAAAGAAGACAAACTGAAAAACTTTGGAATGGTGTGGTAGTTTGGAACATGAAGAAAAAACATGTTCAGGCATATGTATATTATGTCAAGAAAGCACTAAAATATTAGGTATAGCTATAGTTGAACTAGGACAAATTATGGTAATACATTTGAAATGGAAAAATATGTGTATGGAATTATAGCTTTATATGCATATGTAACAAAAAAAAGAGAGAGAAATGATGTTTAAAAATATTCTTGAATATGTGTAAATATGGACATTATAGTGGTGGGTGATTTTAACAACAATTTAAGAAAAAATAAGAGCAATTGTGATGTTAAAATGATTAAAGAAAGTATGAAAAGTGGAAAGTTAAGGATATGGGAGAATAACCACTGGGCCTCCAAAAGAAATAATATTAGGACAAAAATTGATTATTTTTAATATCTGATAGTTTAAAAGTTAAAGAAAAAGGAATTAATTATGCAAGATTTTTGGATGATGTGGGTATATGGGTTAAAGTACAGAAAAATGAAGCATATATAAAAATAGGAAAAGGAATAAAAAGAAGTAAGGAAAAGGAATTAGATTTAGTATAGCAAAATAAGTTATGGAATTATGGAAAATCATATGACTATGAGACAATTTTATGAGAATTGGATTGTTTGATGGCTAAATTTTAAAGAGAAATATAAAAAAAGTTTTTTAGACTGTATAAGGAAGAAAAGAAGAAAAGAAAAATAGAGATATAAGATATTAAGTAAAGAAACATTCAGACACATTAGAGAAGAAAGATTATTTTTATTACAATGAGAAATATATAAAAATGAAGCAAATAAAAATTAAGAACTTGTTATACAAACAAAAATATTGTTTGCAAGGGAAGAAAGAAGAGGTAGCACCATATATGAGTAAAATAATAAAAGAAGGAAAATAACAGAATTAATGAATAAGGAAGGTAAGGAAATCAGACAGCAAGAAGGAATATATGAAATAATTAAAGAATATGTATTGGAATTATTTGTTAAAAGATAAGAAAACATAGAACAAATTTATAAAGGTAAAAATTTAAATAATGAAGATAATGAGTATTTAGAACAAAAACTAACTATGAAAGAATTGAATGAAATTCTAAAAGAGATTAACACAAATTCTGCAACGGGACTGCATGGAATTGAATATGGTATGTACAAAGAAATGAAGGATTGGCAAAAAATATTTTTTATAGAAGTCATGCATGAGTGATTAGAAACTGGAATTAAAGAGAAAGAGATATATACAGGAGTTATAAAATGTATATTTAAAAAAGGAAATAAAGAGGCTATAAAAATTGGAGAGACCTATAACATTGAATAATACGGATTATAAAATGTTCATGAGAATAATAATAAAAAGGTTACAAAAAATGTGTAGAATATATGACCAAAATGTATTCAGATGAAAAGGAAAATTAAATCAAGATTATTATAGGTAATAAGAGAAACAACTGATGATATCATAAATAAAAATGTAGAAGCAAAGGTTATGATAGGGGATATAAATAAAGCCTATGATAATAGTAAATATAAATCATTATGGTGAATTTTGCAGGCATATAATGTAAGCCAAAAAATATTACAATTAATAAAAATCAGTTTATGAAAGGAACTATGTGCACTAAATGTAAATGTCTGGAGAATGGAAGAAGTAAAAATAGAATATGGAATAAAGCAGGACTGCCCAGCTAGTAGTGTAATTTCCTCATTAGTTATGAATGTAATAGTGAAGGAAATAAATAAAATGTAAAGTAGCGGTGGATGCAAAATGATAAAGGAGGTATAACTGCCAATAATGTATAATTATGCACATGGTATTATACTAATTGCTAAAAATAAAGCATGGATGTAAGAAGTAAATGAAAAATTAAGTATAAATGAAACAAATTGGTTTAAGTATAAATAAAGAGAAAAGTAAAGGATTTGGTTTTGAAGGTATGATAAGAGGTATTTGGTTCAATGAAAAATATATAGATATATTAGGAATAATATTTGGAAGGAAGGAGTACATATAGCAACAATGGGATAATGTACTCAAAGAAGTAAAAGATGTGACTATTTTTTGGAAATCATGTAGATTTTCATATAAAAAAGCACACTTGTTGAACACCATGGTAATAGGAACAAATCCTTATGTTGTTAACATCTACATGATTTATATCAACTCTGAAAATAAACTAATGATGATTATTATTTTTTTTATATGGGGCTTTAGACTGAAGCCAGTCAAGAGAGGGATTCTATATATGAAAGAAGAGCAAGGAGGCTTGGGTTTTATAAACCCAATAGTACATGCAGCATCTTTAATTTTATATAAGGTATTAAAAGGAATTATGAAGGAAAATAAAATCTTGATAGGAATTATACTATATTATAAATACAAAGAATTGTGGGAAGGAATGGAATTTGAAAAAATGAAGTAAAAGCATTGTGAATGAAGAAATGAAAGCATACCAAAACAAAATTGTGTTATTGAAAATAAAAAAAAATAATATACGTGAAAAAAAATAGAAAGGCATTGCACATAAATATTATGAAAGCATTTTATTGCATTGATCATGGAAAGATTTAGAAATAGATAAGAAAAAAGCTATAATGATGAGATATAATAATTATAAGAAGATTAAAGAATGTAATGAATTTTTTGGAGATTGTCTATTAAAAAATGCCAGTTATTGCAAATACAACATGTAATAAAAGGAGCTATTCCAGCCCAGCTATCTGTGATTTTTGTAAATAATTATATGTCATTTGTGAATGCTAATATGATTTATATGGATGTATGAGAGAAGGAGATACTGCCAGCCCAGTTATCTAGAATTTTGTAAGTGGTTGTGTGTCATTTATGAATAGCAGCATGATGCAGTTACTTGTTTTTCGACTGTATTAGAAATGGTTTTCATATTGTATAGGTATGTGTGCTGAAGAGATATTTTTATACATTATTGTAACTGTCTAGATGTATGTATTTTAACAGGGGAGACTGAAACTTCAGAAGAATGGTTGAGGTTGAGTTACATTATGGCTGGGCCATAAACAAAAGAGATATTATCTTTCAATTTCAGTGCAGTAGCAGAGATAATATCTAGAACTAGAAGTTTTTTATATTGTCTTTAAATGTGGAGGAATGTAAATTATTTTATGACTTCTACCATTTGCCAAAAGATCTAAGATCTTTGTGTTTTCACAGAGAGGTGCTAAATGCTACAGCTACATCAATATTTTCACCTCGGATAGTCAGATGACAAGAAGTGATGTCATGCTGCAAGTAACCCAGCAGCAATATTTGAAATATTAATTTAAGAACTCTCCGAGAGAGGTAGAGCATTTTGTATTTGTTTTTGACCTGACAACATCAGCTGGAAAACCCACTCACCACATCTGCCTTGCCTTGTTCTGTAAGTAAGTTAACTAGGGAACAGTAATTTCTCTTATATTCAGACAACAATATAGTAAAGTATAGCTTAGCTTTTTTCTGTATTTATTTGAACTGTCCTGCAATGTTGTTTTAAGTATTTCCTGTGATTCCAAACTCTGAAGTAACTGTGCTTGTTTACTGAGTATTTTATTGTTCTTTTATTACTTATTATAAAATATATTTAAACCTTTCAATTGTGACTGGTCTGTCTAGAGATATTTATGCTCTTAGAGAACTTACATATCTATTTGGTGACACTGTGCAGGCCACACCTAAAAGTCACTACTATTTGTATTATCAGAGGCATTACACAGTAAGACTGGACACCTTTTGTTAAGGGCCTTAAAGTAGCTGATAAAAAGTGGTGGGTGGTAGCCCAAACTGCCTTATAGTCTGAGCAGAAGGGGGCATAGCTAGTAAACCTGTGCCAGATTTTTCCAGGTGTCTGTGTGTGTAAATAAAACCTCAAAGTGTGTGTGCCAGCTACTTGGGCAGGGAAATGAAGCTCTGGTTGGATAGAGAGGGTGCTGGAGGTCTTGGCTTGGCCACTCAGCTGAGATCTTGACCCTATAGCTGTGCCAGTGGGGACTCTTACTGGGGATCTGAAGAAAGAGGAAGAAACCAGTCCCAAAACTGACTGTGGTCTCTCTGTGCTCTTAAGGGAAATTACACTTTACTGTATGTGCACTTGTTATCCTCCCAGTGTGTACTTCCCCCACTGTTGCCAGTGGTGAGGATTGAGGCTCCTTGATTACTGGACCACTGCTGAGGCATCACACAAAAAATGCAAGACAGAATATATAATAAATGTGCAAAGTTTGAGACTACTGAGCATGTGTTTTTGAAATGTGAAAGAGTTAATAATTTGTGGAACGAAATATGTAAACATAATAGGGTGAAACGTTTGATAAAATGTGAGCAAATAAATATGGACATAATAGAATTTGGTTATTATGGTGCACAAAAACAGGAAGTAGTGAAAAAAATGGACAGAGTAATATTTTATGTTTCATGGACTATATGTATCAAGAGACTAAATGAAATTAAATACAATGGAAAATGGACTTTGACAAAGATTCTGGAGAAAATAATGTTTTGGTTATGGATAAAAGAGTGGGGGGAACACTTAAATTGAAGTTTATAATGTATGGAGATTTGTAAATAGTTGTAAATAATGCAACTATGTAAATAATATGTAATGTATATATCAATAAAAAAATACTCTTTTCGAAGCTTACAGGGACATGATTTGGTGTTACACTTCTTTTCTACTGGTCTGGATGCAGAGGTGGCTTGGAGAAACAGGGAGTTTGAAAAAATGAGGAGAAAGAGAGTGCTTTAGGTATGTTTGGAGTGAAAGAAACTGATACTTGAACAGCTGAAATAGTAGATGTGATGGAAGAAGAGTTGGAGTTAAGCGGACTATGGAAGATTTAGAGGAGAGTAAAGAGAGTGACAAAATATCATGTAAAGGGCAAAATAAGGGAAATTAAGTGGATATGGCAGATTCAGAAGTGCCTTTCCAACAGAATTTGTTTGTATCCAAATCTGCACACCAGAGGGTGCTGTTACAACCTTCCAGTCAGGAGGGTTGTGCGATGGCTACTTAAAAGAATTAATTGAACAGAGTGAGCCAGAGAGTGAGAAGGTAGTATAGTGGGGAGAATAAAGGATATAATCCAGGAAGAAGTGCAGGAATTAAGGAAGGAGGAGAAGAAATCTTATGCACAGATGGTGAGAGAAGGCAAAAGATGAGAAGAGCGAAAGGCAGAAGTAAGAAGAAAGTACATAGTAGAAATAAGTAGTAAGAGGGAGAAATAACTGGACAGGTACGAAGTATGGGTCAGCATCATTTCACCAGTGGGCTTAAAACCCAGAGAGGCAAGAGCATTTATTTTCATTAATAAAGATACTTGTTGTGACATTTTCTTTGAGTGCAGTTTATGGAGAAATTCTTAGAACAGTATGAAAAAAGGAAGGAATGAAAATCCTTGGAACATGTATGTGGTGCAGGCTTTTAACAGAGAAGCCAAAAAGAGAATAGTTATACAATTTTGAACTGAAATTGAAAGAGACAATTTGAAAGACTGTTTGTAAACTGTGTGTAGAGATGTTTTGGGCATTACAAAAATCTATAATAACAGAGGTCTATGGACCGGGGATTTGGGAATGTGGTGTTGTATTGAAAATGCAAATGAAAAAAATGGATTTGCTGAGTATAATTAATGTGGAAGGGAAAGGGGATGGGTTAGATATTGGGGACAACTGAAGACATGTTGTTTTGTGTTGTAAAGATGACCATTTAATCAACAATTGTAATACAAGGACATTTTCATTTGTGATAAAATAGGTCATGAAGCAAAAAATATGAGAAAGACGTATACGGTGTAAAAAAAAATAGTGCAGTCATGGATGGACTGTAATGATACAGAAAAGAATACACAGGTAACAATAGCATAACAAAATAGGGAAGATGTGTTAGTAGATAATACAGAAGAAACACAACCAGAAAAAATGCTTGAAACTGATATAGGAATGCAATAAATAAAAATATAGAGGAAATGAAAAGTAAAGAAGGGGAAATAGAAGAAGTAAGTAAATCAAGTGATGAAGGGGATGATAAATGGATAAAAGTCAAAAATTAAAGAAGTTTTTTTAGAAAAAGAGTGAAAGACAAGAAAACACATAACTATAGGTATAGGAGTAAATAAGAAAGGGAAAAGATAAAAGTAACTCTATTTCACAAAGTGAAAATCTTAGCCATTAATGTAAATAGTTTACAGAATGTTCAGCAAAGCCTAGGAATTTCTGAATGGTGTAAAAGGCTAGATATGGACATCATAGTATTAATAGATATAAGAATAACAACAGAAGACAAAAGAATGCATGTTAATGGGCTATGAAAAGGCAATGTTATATGGAACCTTGGAGATAAAAAAATGTTCAGATATAACAATTCTATGTAAGGAATGTATAGGGATATTAGATTATACATTAGTAGTATTAGAAAAATACTAATATTAGATATAAGATGGAAGAATCAAATATATAGGGTAATTGCACTCTATGCATACACTGTACAAAAACAAAGACAGATCATGTTTAAGAAAATACTTGATTATGCAGGTGTAAATATGTAAGTAATATTAGTGGGTGACTTTAATTGTGATCTAAGACAATAGGCAAAAAAAGAGGCAGATGTAAAACTTATTTTTATATGGTTAAAAGCTATAAATGTTTTTTGTGGAAAAACAAACATTGGACATACAGAAGGAGTAAGCTAATAATCAAAATTGATTACTTTATGCTACCAGAGAGCATACATATATTACATCAGGGAGTTAGTATTACAGGTTTCTCAGATCAAGCAGCAATCTGGATAGAAATTCAAGAAATAATAGGTTATATAAGAATAGGCAGAGGTATAAAATAAATTAATGAATCAGACCCAAATGAGAAAGTAAAGAAAATAATACATCAGTTATGGCTCGATTATATAAACATGAGAGGATTTTATAAACACTGGACAGGTTGGTGGATCAGTTTAAAAGAAAAATATAAAAAAAGAGATATTAGAATGGCAAAGGAAAAAAAGAATACAAGATAGTGACAAATATAAAGAAGTCAGTAATCAAATCTTTAGCTGTATAGTAAACAATACAGAAGAGTTTCTAGTAAAAGAACAATTTTATATGAAATGAACTAAGAAAAGATTACAAATGTTATTTAAACAATGATATTTTTACAATGAAGAAGGGAAAAAGTAGCACTATATATAAGTAAAATAGGTAACGAAAAAATAAGAATAATAAGAGTGTTAATGAATAAGGAAGGGTGTGTAGTGGATACATATAAAGAAATTATGCAGACAGTCAAAAGGTATATGCTTAACACCTTTTCAATAGGCAACACTATAAGAAAAAGGATGAAACCTAAAAAAAACTGATAAGGGTAATAAGAGAATGGAAGAAAAGATTACAATGACAGAATTTAAAGATGTATTGAAAACAGTAAGTGTAGAAGTAGCCACAGGTTTAGATGGACTTGAATGTTTAATGTATAAGGACATGCAAGAGTAGCAAAAGGAATATTTTTTAAAGGTATTGAATGAATGGTTTGAAAAGGGTATAAATGATAAAAGAATATGTTTAGGAGCTATGGAATTTATATGGAAAAGGGAGGAAAAAACAGACATAGAAAATTGGAGACCCTTAGTATTAAATAATGTGGATTATAAGATCTTTATGAAAATAATATTAAAAAAAATAATACGTAAGGGTATTAAAGTACTGATTGAAAAAATATTTGGAATAAAAGAAAATGGAAGTCAAGAACTATTAATGTTAGCAAGAGAACTGGTTGATGATGTAATAAATAGGAAAACTGAATTGAAAATATTAGTCTGTGACATCAGTAAAGCGTTTGATACGATCCAGCATGAAGCACTATGGGACATCCTGACAAAATATAACATAAGTGATAAAATAATCAATGTGCTAAAATCTGGTTTTAGGAAGAATAAAGTGAGATTGGTGATAAATGGTTGGTTAAGTGAGACAATGGAATTAAAGAGTGGTATTAAGCAAGGGTGTTCAGTAAGCAGTATACTATTTACATTAGTTATGAATGCAGTATTTTCTAATATAAATAGGATATTAGAGGAAGTTACATATTGTTCACCAGAGGGGAATTCAGATTCCAGTGATGTTCTCTTATGCAGATAATTTAGTACTAGTTGTGAAAAATAAAAAAATGGATGGGTATAGCTATTTACACACTTAAAGAACTAAATGTGTTAGGGCTAAGTATTAATGAAGAAAAAAAGTAAAGGACTAGGATTCTTTGGAAAAATAAAAAGTATTCTATTTAATAATGAACAAATATAAATTTTAGGAATAAAGTTTGGTAGTGAACAACACAGAGTCACACAATGGAAGGACATGATATTTAAAATACGTATTTTCTGGAGAACTTTTAAACTTTCATACAAGAAAAAAGTATATTTAATTAATTCTGTGGTATTAGGTAAAATAGCACATCTGTTGAGTGTGTTTATGATACCAACAGAATGTGAAAAAGAATTATTGAATGTGTTATTCGCGTTTATATAGAGATCTAGGTTGAATCCTACTAAAAATGGAGTCCTGTATGTTAATAAAAAGGAAGGAGGACTGGGTCTAGTAAACCCAGTTGTGTATATAGCTTTATTAAACTTATATAAAGTATTAATAGGTATACAAGAAAAAGGGAATTTTTATTTATTTAACATTTGCTTACTTAGAAACTCCAACTTGGGATGGCCAATTTTCAGCGGATGCCAGGGGAGAAACACTCCAGATGCATGTCTTTGTAACAGGTAAGGAAATCAGATCACTCAGAGGAAATCCACACAAATGCAGGGAGGACATGTGGACTCCACACAGAAGGCACCCCAGCTGAGAATTGAACCAGAAAACCTCTTGCTGTGAGGTGAAATGCAAACCACTGCACCACTCACCATCCACAAATTTGTTACTAATGATTGTAGAGGCAAAATATAAATCGATATGGGAGAAGCTTAAAGGTTTAAAAAGACGTAAAGGGATCACGTGTATGGAAATGAAATTATATCAAGAAAAAATATTACTATGAAAAAATATGTAGAATGCACAGATTCTTTTATGGAGATTATCTATAAATAAGTTTCCATTAAAGGCAAATATGCCATATAAATCAATAAAAGATAGAATTTGTATACATTGGGGGAACTATAGACTACTGAACTTGTTTTTTTTTTAAATGTGATCGAGTGAATCAGTTATGGAAAGAAATATATGACAAAGGCTATTTAAAAGGAATGAAAAATGTGAATTGCATAAATATGGATATAATAGAATATGGATATTATGAAAATATGAAACAAAAGGATTCAGATGGAGACTGATATTTAATAAGTTAACACCTTAATGTTAAAAAGTGCATAGCTGAACAAGTTAAACATGGGACTGCCAAAGATGCAACTCTGCTGCTGAAAGTTCTTGAATTTATTGAAAGGAAGACAAGTAATAACTGTGCTAAAGATGCATAGCTTATATTCCATAATAATAAGTCTGAATGTCAGAGAATGGAGTATTATGAGCATCTAGTGATCGCCATTGACCTTTTTTTTTCTACTAGGAATCATTAACAGTCACATGTGGAATAGTTGTGCATGGCTGGAATGAACAGCTTGCCTGTTATAACTCTTAATGTGAAATGATATTGGAGACTGTTAGATATGGATTGTCCATAATGACCAGCACACAGAACACAAGGCTACTCACAAACATATTTTGTACCAGAACACTTCAGGCTAAGTTGAATGACTAACTCTGTATTGATGTCATCAGATCCAAGATTATATATTCTAGAAACTGAGGACAACAAAAGTACTAATCAGTCAACTGACCAATACTCAGTGTTGAGTAAATTAGGCAGCCAGGATGCTGGTGGAACATGTCCAAGAAATACAAAAGTGTAGTGATGGTGCCCTGTGAATACCTAGCAGATAGTTCTGTAAAATTTGCTCATTTCCAACTTCTGGAAGATCTTTTATCATACACCAGGGGAGGCCTGAGATGTCATGTTCAAGACCTCAGTAGCTGACATGACAGCAAGAAGATGTGTTCAACAAACAATTAGTGCTTTCATGGTGGTAACTCAATGACCTGCTGGAGGATATCACAACTAAGGACAGCAATCAAGTTAAAAAAAAGCCCTCCATGCAGTGTTATCAGCAGATGCCCATATATAGCTGCGAAATACTATCAGGTCAAGAAAACAACCTAAGCAGTGAAGGATTTAGGCGAGACCACGGTGAATGACTTTCTGATGGCCTCAAAGGGATTTTAGGAAAAAATCCATTTGCTCAGGGGACATCAGGTGCATTGCTGAGACTGTTCTCAGAAAGGATGGAAAATGCTGACTTTGAATGGGAACATTGCTGGAAGGTAGCAAGAATAACTTGACGAACCCCTGAACTCAAAGACATATCCTTCATTGAAGAGGCAGTGCAGAAGTGCCTGTTAGAATTAGATCCATTTCTGTAAATAGGGTGTTTTGACAATTAAATAATTTTGAGGTAGCAAGACTACAAGAGTAGATGAGATCTGGTCAGAAATACTGAAGACCATAGATATTATTAGGTTTCCATGGTTAACATTAATTTCCAGTATTGTGTGGAGAATGGAGTCTGTGTTTCTGAACTGGAAAACTGCGGTAGCAGTTTCCATTTTCACCAAATGTTCCAGTTATTGAGGGATTGTACTCTTCACCCTTCTTAAAAAAGTATAAATCAGAATAATGGAAAGAAGATTTTCTGGACCATACCATCCAGTGTCTCCATGGATGCTCAACTGACCTGTTCTTTCTTTTGCGGTAAGGGTGTAAACTCAAAGGTTCATTCTTCCCCTCACAGTATGAAGCCCGTGCTAGTAGCAGTGTTGCTGTCATCTGTAGTGGGATTGAGTTATCTGTTTTAGCTGGTCATTACTTCTGATGCATGCCTGGTTAATGTTGCTGGTTTTGGGTGTGCAGTAGTCATTACAATGAAAAGTCAATTACTTCTGCAAGTGACACAAGTCTGCAGGTGACATCCCCAACTTAAAGCAGATACTTAAACAGGTTCTTAAGTCTCCATGGAAGAACTCATATGCAACACACATTTTGGAGTATGAAGTGCTTCCCTTCCACCTCAGAAGAGGTGAGCAAAGATAGTTACCATCCTTTCCAAAGCCTAGTCAATTCCTTTAGTGCCAGGTCTACTAATGATATAAGTAATTTAGGGCTCTATCGCTGTATGCCAAACAATTTACTAAGACTTTATCAGATAACTGAGCATCTGATGCAAGAGAAGCAGTGTGGACTCCATCCTGGACATAGAACACTTGATCACCTCTTTGTCCTTGCAAGGATCTTGGAAGAGGATTCAGTCCTGGACATAGACATATGCCTTTCTGGGGTCTATACTACGTTATCAAATACTGATGTATTCGAAAACGTAATAGTCGACCCATAAATATCGAAGTAGTAAAACTTCGAACATTTACAAAAAATACAAAAACCCACCCAAGCAAACCATTTAAACACTATAAGCAGGAGGGGCAAGCCCCCCTGCACCCCCACACCTCCTGCTACTTGAATATACCAACTCCAAGATTGCCATGCAGTGCAGACAATGGAAAACTTCCATTTCCGCACTGTACGGAGATCTCCATGCTCTAAAGAGAAGAGGAATGAAGGTCAGCAGGACTAAGACAGAATATATGTGTGTGAATGAGAGGGAGGATAGAGGAATGGTGAGGATGCAAGGAGTAGAAGTGGCGAAGGTGGATGAGTTTAAATACTTGGGGTCAATAGTTCAGAGTAACAGTGAGTGTGGAAGAGAGGTGAAGAAGAGAGTACAGGCAGGATGGAGTGGGTGGAGAAGAGTGTCAGGAGTGATTTGTAACAGATGAGTACCTGTAAGAGTGAAAGGGAAGGTCTACAAGATGGTAGTGAGACCAGTTATGTTATATGGGTTGGAGACAGTGGCATTGACAAAAAAGGCAGGAGTTTGAGCTGGATGTGGCAGAATTAAAGATGTTAAGATTTGCAATGGGTGTGATGAGGGTGGACAGGATTAGGAATAAGTATATTAGAGGGTCAGCCCAGGTCGGAAGGTTTGGAGACAAAGCCAGATAGGCACGATTACATTGGTTTGAACATGTGCTGAGGAGGGATGCTGAGTATATTGGGAAAAAGATGCTAAGGATGAAGCTACCAGGTAACAGGAAAAGAGGAAGGCCTAAGATAGTTTATGGATGTGGTGAGAGAGGACATGCAGGTGGTTGGTGTGACAGAGCAAGATGCAGAGTACAGGAAGAAATGGAAATAGGTGATCTGCTGTGGCGACCCCTAACGGGAACAACTGAAAGAAGATGATGATGATGATAATGATGGAGATCTCCATTTAAATGTTAAACATTTTATGACTTTGAAATTTACTGGTTGGCTATTATGTTTTCAAATACATTAGTATTCGATAAGGTAATATAGACACATCTTTCTGTGTTGTGTGGGCCTGAAGAAGGTATGTGAGTATATAGCTTAATGGAATGTTTTTCAATAATAGGGTCTGCATGCCACATAGTCCTGATATTTACGGAGCAAAATGTTTGTGCTCTGCATTCTTGAGGCTAAGTCAGATGCATTCAGTATGAGTATAGGACTTCACCAAGGGTGTGTCTTGGCTCCTGCTCATGCTTTTCATGGATAAATACTGTTAAGATTCTAAAGCACATCTAAGGTTTGGAGACTATCTAGTTTGGTTCTATGAGAGTTGCATCTTTCTTGTTTGAGGATGAACTTATTCCTTTTGATTCAGGTGAGTGTGATTTCTAGACCCAGTGGAGTGGCTCAGTGATGACTGTAAAGATTGTTTGACATACAGCGATAGAGCCCTAACTAAGACACAGATGAACTTAGACCATTAGTGGACCTGGCACTAATGGAATTGACTAGCCTTCACAAGTAAAGGGATTGCATCCAGAAAAATGAGGTTATTACCTTTCTATACTCTTCCCTCATTAGACCAATAATTGAGTATAATGCCCTGTTTGGGATGTACCTATCCAAACATCTGCACCAACTGGAGAAGCCACTGAAATACCTCACAAAGAGAATCCATGGCCTCCAACACCTGTCCTATGCAGACAGGCTCAAATCACTATAATTCTACTCGGTATCATATAGATTGCTCAGGGATGATCTGTGTCTTGCATACAAGGCAATCTTATAACCTGCCCTACTAGAGATTCTCTATATCCATAAGTCTAACTCCTCATGCACTACCTACTCAAAAGGCCTGAACCTAATATGTGACATTAACAAAACTTGCTGGAGAGACAAGTTTGTCTCCCAGAGGCTGCCCCTCTCTGGAATAGACTTCCCATACACGTCAAACAGAGCACCTCGCTGACCCTCTTCAAGCGCACCCTTGGTGAGTGGATGGGAAAACACAAATTCATCCTAGGGGGTCCACCTATGTTCCTCATTGACAGGGCCAACAGGTGATGACTGAGGTTTCTTTTTGGGGATAAACTCTTGGCTAGGCTTGTAAGGGCCCCAGGGCCATTAGCCTGGTAACCTCCTATGATCCTATGATTCTGAGATGAAAATCAACATGTACAAATCAGAGATCAAGGTAGTTTCTCAGAAAAAAAGAAGACAGATTGCTTGCTGTATGTGAGGGACAGCAGTAATCACAAGTGGAAGAATTTAACTATTTGAGAATCATGTTTGTGATAGACAATAGAGGGCTTTTGAGACAGACAAGCAGATGGATGCAGCAGCAGCAGTATTGCTGACATTGCATTGGTGTGCAATGGGGAAATGAGAGCTGACTCATAGGATAAATAGCTCATTTTGCCAGTCACCATCTTCTCCTATGGCCATAAGCTTTGAGTAATGACTGACAGAACACACTCACAGATATGAACAGCAGAAATTATGCTCCTTTATAGAGCTTCCATGCTTACTCTTCATGATAAAAGGAGTAGCTCATCAATATAAGATGATTTCAGAATAGAACTAATCATTTTCAGATTGACAGCAGGCATTTGAGGAGGACTAAGCCCATAGTGAGCATTCCAATTGGGTATCTTCCACAGGAATGTGCCAATCATGTCTCACAGGAAAATGGCTATAGGGCTGATCTAGGTCACACTTACAAGATTATATTTCTCAACTTTCATGTGAATGCTAGATAGCTCACAGGGTTAGCTGTGGACTCTTGCAAAAGATAAGTATAAAAGTAATGGTCCTAAGTGGTGGAAACAGTCATATCCAAGTTAAACCGCCCTAGGGGAGCTGAGAGGCCTCAGTCAGGATGAACAGAACAGATGCTAAAGGGAGTAGCTCAAGAGCAAGTTGTGTTTCAGGAAGTTTCTAACCAAAGATGCAACATTTTTGTATTACAATCCCTTCAAATCTTCAAAATAAATTGCCTTGAGTCAGTATTAATTTAATCAAGCATTGGATTAGCACCTTTGTCAGAAAAAACTCATAATAATATTGCCTAAGGCATTGCTCTTTTATCCTAATTTCAGCAAAGAGGGCATGAGAGGATCATTTGCGCTTGTTTCCCACCTTTCCTGTAACTAGTCTAGTCCAGATACAGATTTGCTGCATTCAGGACTGTATGTAAGCTTCAGTGCCCCCCAAGCCTATCTGTGTTGGAGGGAAGCCTTCTAGCTTATCAATGGGAGTGGTAAGCACTAGGTAGTCTATCTACTACAAGAGGAGTGGTTTCTGGCCCAGAAATTTTAGTTTATTGGCCGTTTGGGCAGTTTTTCCATATCTTTCAACATTCTGGTATAAAAGCCCACGTTTGCGTTTGTTTCCCACCTTTCCTGTAACTAGTCTAGTCCAGATACAGATTTTCTGTATCCAGGACTGTTTGTAAACTTCTGAGCAGTGCCAAACTCTTCAATTTTTCCCTTAAATCTGCTAGTTCTGTCCTCTCCTGCATTTTTATTAGCTTATTAGTCTAGCACTTTACCAGATTTCTTGTAGCAATTATTGTAGCACACAAAAGTGCTACCAGCACTAAATGTTCTATAAGTAAACATCTCCAGTACTTATTATTAATGCCCACCCCTCCAGGCATGTCTAAAGGTCAGTTCGCTGTGATTTCTATTAACCTGGTGAACTTGGCCATCCTAAGGCAATGTAGCAACTGCGTCATGTACACCGACAACCCTTTCCTCTTACCTCCCAACACTCAGACTTGCGAGAGATGCACTTATATATCCAAATTGGAAGCCACGCACTCTCCGTCCAAGACCAGAATAGCTAGTCAAGAGGAGAGGGTCAGCACTTGCACCACACGACATGGAACACATAGCCCTCTAGAACACACACCAGCATTGCCTTCACATAAAAACACAAACCACACACCCACATTTGTGGAGGCTCTCAATAAAAATCTACTGAAACAGCAGAGACCTCCAAGGCAGAAATGCACTTGACCACCACAACACAACACTAATCACGAGACACATAACTCTCCTAAACAGTGTGCCTCTCAACCAAAGCCCCTAAGGCAAAACAGCATGTCCAACACACTAGTCATAGGTGACTCAATTGTGAGTCACACTGATGTCCCACTCACTAGGCTGAATAAGGAGAAAGTAACAGTCAGCTGCCTGTCAGGTACTAGGATCCACCACATAACACATGCACTCAGGTCCCTCAACAACACGTACAAATATGACTCTTGTCATTATACATGTGGATGTGAATGACCTGAGACATGCCTCCCTGGACTACATGAAAAGATATTTGGCGGAGCTCTCGGATTATGTAGCCCAGGCGGGTATGACCCTAGCCCTGAGCAGCATCCTACCATCACCTAGAATGATACCACAGCACAAGCAGAAAATTATTGATTTCAATAATTGGCTAAGTTTCTGGTGTCATTCTAAGGGGATCTAGTATCTGTCTGCCTGGGATGACATAACTGACAGACCTCGATGCTTTGCCAGAGATGGCCTGCATCTGCCACCCCTGGGCTTCCGACTACTGGCCAAGGCTCTTGCCACTCATATAGTGCCCTTTTTAGGTGGTGTTCCAAAGACCAAAGTACCACCATAACAGCTACAAACAAATGAAATCTGAGGGTCATGCTGCTCAACGCTAGAAGTCTAAATCTCAAAATGCACTTACTCGAAGCACTCCTTAAGATGGAGAACATCAACATTTGTGCTGTAACAGAGGCCTGGTTCAAGGCAGCAGAAAGCACCCCTGCACTACCAGGCTATAACTCATTCACACACCTTTCGGCCCCAGAACTTGGACCGAAGCTCCAAAGGCGGTGGTGTTTCCATATTCATAAAGGATGCACACACCTCCAGACTGGTAGCCCAATATAATTCATCAGAGATACTTCAGGTGCAGCTAACACTGGGTAAGACAGCTATTCAGGTCGTATCCTGCTATAGGTCCCCAACCATGTCCCAAGACTCACACTCCACATTCCTAAGCACCCTGGAGAATATTAGGGTCCAACCTAACACTCTCATATTGGGCAACTTCAACTACCCCTACATTAACTGTGAAAACTACTCATGTACCAATAGACTTGCCCAACATTTCCTGGAATTCATTAATTACAATGCCCTGGACCAGCTCGTTCTTACCCCCACTAAAGGTAGCAACATCCTTGATCTGGTCATTACTAACATGAGTGACCTTTGCTCTACACCAGTAGTCAATACCTCAACACCTCCCTGGTTAGATCCGACCACTAACTAATCACCTTGGAATTCTACACCCCCCCCCCACAAAGGTAACTACCATGAAAAATTTCCCCAAAGCTAACTTTGGGCTGCTAAAAACAGAGGTGGCTAACTTCAAGACACCCATGCAAATAGAGAATAGTTGCATGACAGCCACATCATACACCATTGCACTGTACAAACACGTACACAAATGCATGCATCTCGCCATACCCAATAGAACCAAGACACACTCCTCCAAAAAAAGGAAGCCAATCTGGTGGTCCCCTGCCATAAACAAACTCTACAACAGAAGGAAGAAACTCATGGTGACTAAGGTGAAGTCCCATGAATGGAAAAACTCCCTTACCAACCTCAACAAAAAGTTGAGATCCCTCATCAAATCCTCTAATGTTAGCTATGAAAACAGAATTGCAGCAGATAGTAAAGACAACCACAAGTCCTTCTATAGTTATGTAAAGAATCTCCACGGCAGTACCCAGATTTGCTCTGAGCTACTGCATAATGGTACCTCCTATACTGAGCCAACAGATATTGCCAATATACTCTTTACCCCCCAAAGGACCAATCACAATATCAGTAGATTGCCAGGCATCCAGTATTACTGCTGCACAGGTTAAAACAGCACTGTCCAAGGCCAAGACTACAGCTTCTATGGGACCTGACAATATCCCTGGCTGTGTTCTACACGAACTACAGAGTAAACTGGCATCCCACCTGAGTGCCCTGTTCAATCAAAGCTTCACCGCAGGCTTTGTCCCTACTGAATGGTGCACTGCTTCAGTCATCCCTCTCCACAAAGGAGGAGCGACTACAGACCCAGGGAACTACTGCCCCATTAGCCTGACAAGTCACATATGCAAAGCTATGGAACGCATCATTATGGACCTAATAAACAAGGCTATAGGGAATCTCCAAACTCTGGATCCCATACAGTTTGGTTTTGTGAAGTGTAGATCATGCCTGCTCAACTTGAGGAGAATGTCATCAGTTAAGCAACAAAATGGTGTCATTGTACTATGACCTGTTCAGAATCCATGCTGTTTTTTGGGTAAGGAGATGATATTGCTGAATGTAGCTTCAGAGTTGGATATAAATTATTTTTTCCAGCCCTTTGCCAAGAGTAGGTAGCGTTGAAACAGGACAAAAGTGTCAAGCGTTTTGATGTTTCAATTCTTTAGGAGTGGGGTAATTAGTACTGTTTTTTCAGATGTTTCACATTATACTCTGTGTCAGGCAAAGGTTAAAGCTGTGGTGGAGAGGCTGTGTTAGAAATTCTCTGTTGTAGTAGATAAAACCAGGAAAAGTGTAGTCTGAACCGGGGGGGGGGGGGCTCTTTTATATATTCAAGTAGGTTAATGATTTCTTTATGTGGATTTTTTTGATGTAGAATAGGAGATGAAGGGAGTGGGCTGTGGGAGATAGGAGAGGGAAGATGAGATATTGTTAATATTTCGGGGAGAGTGGCTAAATTCTCTGACAAACTTAGAGCATACGAGTGGTCCTTGATTACTCTGGATTCAGTTTAGAGAGGATTTACTTTCATAGGATTTGCATCCAGCGAACAGATGGACCTCATGACTGAAGTGTTTGGATTTATTTAAGATGGAAAGTTGCTTGGTTTTGAGATGGATTTCTTTGTGCCTTCATGTGGATTGTTAGCCAAGTTCTGTAGTTAGTAAATTTCACACGTTTGTCAGGACTGGAATGGATTGTTTTTCTATGATTGCCAGGTTTCATCTGTTAGCTTGAGGAGAGATTTAAGTTCTTTGGTGAACCATGGGGTTTGATCTTGTTTAAAAATCCGTTCTACTACGGGGAATAATTTGCCCTAGAGTTGGAGGAGTACTTGGGTTAGAATTTTAGCTGCTATGTTAGAGTCTTAGATGTTTGGTAAGGTAGACCAGTTAAAGTTTGCCAGATATTCTTTCAGTTTGTTGGTATTGTATGTGGAATTGGGTCTGAACAAAATTAGTTTGGGGGGAGATATGAGAGACAGATTGCTGATCCAAAAGATGACTAGTAAGTGCTTACTGAAGGTAGGGGAGAAGAATGCAAATGCTAATGTTTTTTTTTAAATGAGTTTTTGTAAGTCGTCTTTAAAAGTCTGATGAAGCGGATTGCATCCATGAAAGCGCTTACTTTCGTTTGTTTTTTATATACAATAAATATTTTATACACAGCTGTGTGTGACCAACCTACTTTTATTTTCGACTTTGCTACTCATTTCTTTGTAGTTGGTCACTTTAATTGGTTATTGGGATACTTTTCTTCATTTTTCGTATTTATCAACAACTTGCGACACCTCCTTGGAATGTGCAAGCTACTTTAACTGGAAATGGCAAGAAAATGACCGAACTGCTAGACTCACTTCTGAATTTACAAACCAACCCACTGATGGCTAAAGCCCTACAGTTTCAACCAGGAATGGAGGCTGTTGACAATAACAACCATTACGATGATTTCTTGAAAGATTATTGGACATTAGAAAATAAACTCTATAAGTATAAGCGTCTGCAGTGGCAGCGCTTTCACTTGGAAGTCTCTCTACAACTTAATATAGTATCAGGAGGGATCCCCGTACTGACTATGCCAAGCTATGGACAAACATATCCAGAGCTGCTTAGGCGCTGGTAGATGCTTAATTTAGATTGTAGTGCTAGATACATGCAATTACTTATAGAGTTTTTTCAATCCAAGGAGAGTGAGTTGTTAAGCGACATTTATTGCCTACAGAATAACATCTACGACAATTATAGTATGGATGTTTATGGTAATAAGCTTGACAGCCTACATGATAATATATCAATGTATGAAAAAAAGACTCTCTAATACTAAAATTAAGAAAATACAGAGGGGCCTGAGTGATTTTAAGTCTGGCTTTGTGTTCTCTTGGGCTAGAGAGATACGGAATACAGATGGATCTAGACGGACATCAAGAAATGGGCGTACCAATAATGATACGAACAGAACAATTGGATTAACAGCTTCCGCACCCATTACAGCTGCACCAATACCAATAGAAGCTCCCTCCACTTCCTTAATAGAGCCTTTAGCAGTAATGAACAAATTACAAGCAACTGTATTGAGCACAGTGAAACATGTTGAAAGCAGAGAAACGAGTGCTATAGGAAATGAGGTTTTACCAGCAGTTAAGCAAAAGTCAGCCATACAAACTAGAGCTGGCCTTGATAATATTAAACAAGGGGTGTCTGCCTCCTGTTCATCACAAGGTAATAATTTTTTATTGCAGAAACAACTTCCCATCAGAGGGAGATCCAGGAGCAGGACTACTTTGGGCAGAATACGATGCCCACACAGTGTGGATGAGCATGCGAGGACCGGAAAGAGGGTCAAACAGGTCTAGTTTTCAATATTTCTTCCTATCCTCTTACTGCAATGCATTTGACTCTTTTGAATAGAGGTTTGAGTTTTGTTCCAGCACACAAAGTGGAACTTGTAGAAGTATTGAAAGACTTGAGACTGTTTGGAAGAGATTTGACACTTAAAGCTATGTTTCAAGGTGATTCCTATAAGTGTAATATTTTCAAAAAAACAAGTTTGCATATATCACCTGTGAATGCAGTGATTGATTTGTTTGTCAATGTATGTGAAAAACTAATTAGAGATAAACTGATTGAAGGCAATAATGCCAGGTTTCATCATTTAACTACAATGGAACAACAAGGCCTAAAAGAACTCAAAGTTTAACATGCATTGATATACGACCTGCTGACAAAGGAGGGGGCATTGTAGTTTTAGATAAAGACTTTTATATAGCTAGTATGATGGATCACTTGCAGGATAGGAATACTTATGAGTGCATATCTTCACAAATTGTTACTGCCATTATTGATAAAACACAGTTTTTTGTTTTTGACTTACTTGTTACAGGAATGATATTGGACCCCCTATTTGAATATTTCAATGTGGATTTACCTACTCTCACTATAATATATGGATTACCAAAAGTGCATAAATGCCTTGCTAACCCCTCTATGTGCCCGATTGTGTCAGGTAGGGGTTGGGTGACTGAGCCACTCCCTATCTTTGTAGAAAAGAATTTTCACCCCTATATAAAAGATTGTAGAACTGTGCTTAAGGATACTAAGGACTTCCCAAGTGAATTAGGTATGCATGAACAGTCGACAGGTGGTACTTGCTTGTTTGTGACTCTAGATATAGAGTCGCTTTTTACTGTAGTACCCAATGTTTGGGGAATAGATAACATCTGAGATTTATTGACTAGTAAAAGCATGTGTCCTAGCAAGGTTAGACTGATACGTGCATTGTTAGAAATCATCTTGGAAAATAATGTTTTTATGTTTAATGAGCAATGTTACTTACAGAAGGTTGGTGTGGCCATGGGCATGGCCTATGTGAACAGCTATGCCAACCTTTGTCTAGCAAAATGGGAAGTGAATGCTGTTTTGCCTGGCAATCAATTCAGTAACTCTGTTTGGTGGTATAAAATATTTGTAGACAGTATCTTTCTCCTGTGGCATGGTAATGAACATGATTTAACTGAATTTATACATTATCTTAATAATGTGACAGATTTTCTTAAGTTCACCTACAAATATTCCTGTACGGATATTGACTTTCTTAATGTGAAGGTAACAAGGGACGACCTTAACACACTTAAAACTTCTCTATATAGAAAACCTGTTAGAAAGAATAATATTCTTCATTATGGGAGCATGCACCCTAAACACACTAAGCTCAATGTATTGAAAGGGCAGATCTTTCGTACCGTGCACCTCCATAACAATGATGAACTCCTGCAAGGAGTGTTACTTGTTTTGAAACAAGACTTTATGGAGAGAGGATATAAAGAGCATGATATAGATAGACAAATTGGTGCAGCTTGGAATGAGAGAGAGGATAGGTATAGACCTTATTATAATGACAGAAATGCAATAGCTTCTGCATCTAGTGGAATCAGATATTACATGCCAGACTTTGAATAATGGGGTAAGTAAGGTCATTAGAATGCCATTGACATATGCTAGCAGTGTGCATGAAGTGTGTGACATTGTTAAAAAGAACTGGGGCATTCTCTCCATGGTGAAAGAACTGGATGGTAAGACAGGTGATACACCACTTTTTTCCTTTAAGAGAAACAGGTCCTTGAAAAGCCATTTATGCTATAAGGCGATGGATGGACGTAAGCACATTGAATCGGATAGATTAGGTACTTATCCTTGCAGAAGATGCATGGCTTGTCCCTACATCTGCTCTGCTAGGCAATTTGCACATCCATATATAGGATTCAAGACTGATTCTACCTTTTATGCAGATTGTCGGACTAATAATATGATATATTTCTGCTTCTGCACAGCATGTTATGCTTTCTATATAGGGAAGACCAATCGCCCCTTCAAGGATAGGATTCTGGAACACCTTAGGGAGATTCCGAATGGAAAAGAGAATAATGCATTAGTCATGCACATAAGTAGGGAAGGTACTGCTCATAAGTTTAAGTTTTTTGTTCTACAAATTGTCCTAGAAAATAAGAGGTGGGGGTGACCTTAAAAATAATACAGAGACAATAGAGCAAAAATGGATTATTCAATTAGAAGCCGATACACCTCCAGGCTTAAGCAGTATGGTATCCCTTAAACCACTTTTGAAGACCAGACCCTTGAAGCATTAAATGTTTGATATTAATACTATTTGATTTTATTTTATTTTTAGGTTTTATATGCATGAATTTTTATGTATGGCACGCTATTTGATTTTTGCCCAACTAAACAATGTTTTATAATGATGTTACACCTTTAAATGAGTGTTTTTAATTCAATGGCTTGATTTTGATTGATTTGTTGGAACTTCTAATATTTTTTTTTTAAAATGAGTTTTTGTAAGTGGTCTTTAAAAGTCTGATGAAGCGGACTGCATCTGTGAAAGCGCTTACTTTCGTTTGTTTTTTATATACAATAAATATTTTATGCACAGCTGTGTGTGACCAACCTACTTTAATTTTTGCCTTTGCTACTCATTTCTTTGTAGTTGGTCACTTTATTCAGTTATTGGGATACTTTTCTTCATTTTTCGAGAAGAATGCAAATGTTTGAGACAGCTGATGGTTCATTGCTGATTAGTAGGTCAAGAATTGAGTGTTTTTGGAGTGAAGATTTCAGCTGGTGGGTTCTGTGATTGTAAGAAGTCCTTGCTAGCTAGATATTCAGAAATGTTGTTTGACAGGTGACCTGAGAGGTTAATGTTGAAATCCCCCAGAATAATCAAATGTTTTCTTTTGCTGCTGAGTCCTTCCTTACTGTAGCTGTTTGCAGTGAATATTTCATAGATTAGGGATCTGAATTTAGAAATAGATGAAGGAGGAATATATGCCGCTGCAATAACTAATGGTTTGTTTTTCTTGGTGCTGAATTTTAGGAGGACCCAGGTGGGGTCTATGTCTGTTGTAGTGTTGCCGTTAGCTATGACAGCAGGCTTAAGTTGGCTTTTTATAGTAATAGCCAGCCTACTCCTTTCCTGTTAGCAGGTCTTGCATCATACTCATAACTGTATGTGGGGAGCAGGTGCTAAAAGCTGGAGCTGCTTCGTCTGATGCAAGATTCGGTAACAGCTGTAATGTCTAGGTTGTGAAAGGAAAGGAAGGCATTTATTTAGTCAATTTTGTTGACATTGACTTGTGCATGATAAGGGTGCAAGAGATATGTGGATGGAGTGGTGGTTAAGGTCTGGGGTTAGTTTTAATGCTGGCTTTTATAAGGAGTATTAGAATAGTAGGGATAAATCTGTACAAATTCTAGGGATCTTGATGTGAACATCAAGAGGGTAGGAGCAAATTACATAGGAAAAATGTGACGTGTGGGATCAATACATGCAGAGGATGAATGAGGTTTAAAAGAAGGCAGGATTTGAATGAGGTATGTAATGATTGACTAACAATGACTGCATATGTTAAAAGTGATGTATAATATTTGCAGCTACAGTTGTGTCAGCACAGTTTGGAATGTATAATGTTTGCAGGTGAGATTGTGTTGCTATAATTTGTTATTTATGTAAATGTAACATGGCCTATGTCATACATAATAATTTAATAAAGATGTTTCTTGTTTTAAAAAAAGAGTGCATGTTTTATGGTGGAGGAGAGATGTGTACAGCAGAATGTGTTTATGCGGGATGTGCTAGTTGAGAGTGGAATGGAAGGTGGGAGTGATTTTGTTATTGGGTGGGCACAGAAGAGTGTGGGAGATGATGTTAGATTGACAGGGGCAATGATGAACAAAAGGGAAATTATCATGGGTGGGAAATAGGCCTTCTGGGAGGAGAAGAGCAACAGGTAGGAAGAGTGCAGCGGGAAAGCCTTAAGACATTGTGGTTAGTATATGTCGTGGTATGGAATTATGAGAGCAGGCAGTGGTTGAAGGGTGGTTAAAACTGGAGTGTTTTGAATGAGTGATTTTGTGGAGTGAGAAAGAGGGCTGTAAACTTTGGTGTTCTGGTATCTAGTTGGTATGTCTTTAATGGGAGAGTTGGAGTTGGTGGAGCGGGTGGACAGCAGTATGTATAAAGCTGCAAGTCCGATGGAGGAGGGATTGGCTGGGGAATTGGGAGTGGTAGGGAAGCTAGCAAAGTGAGCAATATCTTTTGAATGCTTGAATCAGTCACTACAGGCATGTGCAGTAATGACTGGGAGCTGCATCACGGTTATAACATATTACAAAGATGAAGTTCTAACATTTTCCTGTTTTAGGTTTCTAGCATTAGAAAGGAAAAACCTGACTGCATATATTGTTTCTTCACAGTAGTTTAAATGTAATAGAGAACATTCTAAACAAACCTTTGGTGTTTTGGTGATGTACTGACATAACATTTTGTTACCTCTGTGCCCAAATATCTGTGCCAAAAACTTACATTTTGCTACAAGCAGTATACATGAGTAAATATAGTCCACAGCTTTTCTCATACAAGAATCTTTTAATAACACACTGTTCAGATAGACTTCCTGAGTATGTGATGGTATTGGAAGACAAGGGGAGGGGGTATGCCAATAAAGAGAAATCTTATTTCTTTTCCAGCACACCATGTAATTAAATCTCTTGTTTCTTTTAAGAAAACTTCATTACCTCTAGTCTATGCTTCAGTACTGGAGAATTTAACTTAACAATAGATTTTCTAACGTCTATTGTTTCACTACCACCCAGGCATTTCCCAGTGCTCTTCTTTTTGCATCCAGTAGAGAAGCAGACATTATTATAACTTTCGTGAGTAGGATGTCACCTGTATCTGCATTTAAATAATCTGTTTTTGATTTACTAGCTGCTAACAAGAGTTCTCCCCATTGACTACTGGTTGTTGGTTGATAACTTGTTCCTTGTCTATCTCAGGACTGGTGATTAATGACAGGTTACATATATTTGCTTGTGCTTCATCATGTAGTTTGCATCATTAGAACTTTGTACCATTTAACGAGGAATAAGCACTTTTGGCAAGTTTTGGCACTAGGGGGTAAAACATCTTTATTTTTGTGTATATTCAGCAAATAGAACACAACAGAAAAATGTCTCCTGTCTAGAAGGTCCTGAATGTAAAAGTTGTCCATTTTGTACATGAATGAGTGTGAGTCTCAATACTACGCTATTTATCTGCTAACTGTTTTAATTAATAGGAATATAGTTTTTTTTGGGGTAAACATAGTCAGTATAACCAAATCAACAAATGCTAGTTATTTCAGAGATCAACTGTTGGGCATTTTAGATGATGTTAACAGGCAGCACTATACTGCTGACAGGGTTAAAAAACTTTCTATATAGTAGCTATTGCAAAGCGGCTAAGTGCCTACAAATGCTATAAATACCTCACTACTATGGTTAACAGATTTTCCCTACAGAAGTTGCAACCGTACAGCAGCAACAAAAAGAATTAAAAAAATCAATTTATTTTGAAGCTGTTTAGAGATATAACCCTTAGACAAGACCAGAACCATTAGACTTACAGGGTGTTTTACCACAATTTTAAAGTTCACTCAGAGTACAATACAAATGATTTAAAATTAAACAAATGTGTATGACTGGACTGAAGCACTATTCTAATGTCTTCCTGGTGTGAGGGCTATATTTTCCTCAACAGTAGCTACAAACCAAGAGCCCAGATGCCTATAAATGCTGCAAAGATCTTACTACTGTGTGCATTAGGTTATCCTCACAGAAGCTACAATACAACTGAAGGAACAAAAATAGTGTTAAAAAAAACAGTTTACATTGGAGATGTCTAAATAGAAACATCCACTGAATGGAATGGCAGCAGAACCACTAGATCATTTACAATTTAAAGTGCCTTCAAAAAACGTAAACAAAGCAAACATGCACAGCAGTGCACCCATCACTAAAACAGCTATGCATACAGAACTAAAACACTGCTGCAATAACTTACTACTCTGGGTATTATGTTTTCATCACAGTAGCCACAAACTAGGAGCCTAACACTTACAGATATTTCAAATGCTTCATTATTGTGAGTACTTGGTTTCCCCACAGAAGCTGCAACATCATAGCAGAACAAAATATAGGGGGATATTTATTTTTTCACAGAAGCTACATCACAGTAGAACCAAACATGTGTGTGTGTGTGTGTGTGTGTGTGTGTGTGTGTGTGTGTGTGTGTGTGTGTGTGTGTGTTTGGGGGGGGGGGCAGAAACAAATAGCTCATTGGGTTACTGGAAATAGCATGGTGAGTAGCAATGAGCAGGGCAGAGAGGGATTCAGAGCCAAGTACCTTGACTGTGCAACTAGATAAATAATGCAGTGTGTACTGTATGCTAATAAACACATAATGGCATACAAGTAAGTACCAATGAGCTAACAAGAGCCATCACACATGCAAATGAGGAAATCAAACATTCAGAAATGCATATAATTAGTATAATCAACTTCAGTAATCTGCTATTCTAAACATCATGATTTTAAAGTGTAAAGGAGTATCACTTGCACTGAAATGCTGAGTGGCATCTACCGTAGCTGGACGGCATGTGTTAATGGACAGTTTTGGAAACCATGTCCATAGTGTGTGTTTCCTCCCTCTGTCCCATAGGGGTCTGCCAGTGGCTGACCTATTATCATCTCCATGACTGGGTCTTTGTCGACTGCTGCCACATAGACAGAGACACCATACAAAAGTTAGCTGACGTGTGCCATCCTCACACAGAATCAAGGCAGAATGCATGAAATGCCTCTCCTTGTGGAAATAAAAGTTTGCATATCATTAAGCAGTTTTGCTATAGTAACTTTTCAGTGTAATAGGGGACACATTATGAGCTTCACAGGTGGCAGTTTCATGAATGCTATACAAGTTTCTTACATAATGCTGCAGTTATAGGGGCACATATTTGTTGAGGGCCAATGGCTGCACTCACATTGCTATCAAGTCCCCACCTCCTTCACATGGCATCCAATATAGCAGACAAATGACTTCTACTCCAGCAAATACCAGGTGATGGACAGTACACAGGTTAGTATATAAAATGTGCCTGTGCACCATCCAAGCAGTTCATATGAATCTTACATTTGGCATAAATGTGCCCTATGCCAGCATTTCATGTGGGATTAGTTTCCACAGGTCATCCACTTGGTAGGTGCACACACTTGCACCCACTGAGTGCCGATAGTCTGATCTCATGAAAAAAGGTAGCAGACCACTCATAATGGTGTTCACTATTGTGTGTTGTAAGAGATGCTAGATATGCCTTTTATCCCCATGCACAGCCCCCAGACAATGACAGAAATGACTTATAACACCACACTGTCCCAGACATATAAATTTGATGAGAATGTGTTTAGACTTCTGAAAGCCTGCTACCATTAGTTGGAAGCATCTGTGGCACAGTGCAGCATGCTTCAGAGACCAAGATGTTTATGATCTACTCCATTCTACATATTAAGGAGTTACAATATGGGGACATTGTAACACTGTCTGACATACCTCTGGCAGCAGTGGAGGTAGAGCCAAATGAAAAGTTGAGTCTAAACTGAGTGCTGGGGTATCTCATGCAAGGCAGAGGCAGATCCATAACTAATGGCTGTGACAAGACAATCATAAAATAAAACTAATGGATGCAATGACATGCCCAGACTATGCTTTATAGTGCATTGACTGAATGCACCATGCATCAGTCATTACCATACCCATGCAAACCACAGAGGTGGCAAGGTATAATCATCATCATTTGCAAAGCTGGGATGGGGCACAATAACAGGGGACAGAAACATTAGTATAAATGGAAAGGTCATGGGTGGTGGAAGCAGCTAGGATGATACGAAGGACAGGGATCATGTCCTCGAACAATGGAATGGAACATGTATAGGTTTAATGTTGGCTGAGTGTGCCATGTGGCCTCACAATGTCAGAAGCTGAGCATAGTGTCTAAGAGATTGCATACCACATTGAAAGTGTGTACAGGAACCTTGCTGTGGTAATCCCTGCAGTGTTCCACTAGAATGTTAGCATCCTCAGCTCTGGGAATGGGCATGGGTAAGTGTTGTTCATGGAAAGGCTATAGGTGTGTGATGTCACTGAACTGTGGGACCCTGACTGGCTTGCCACATGGAGTGTGTTCATGATGGAGCTGGAAGAACATTGGTTATGACAATAGCAGTGTTCATAGTCAGGGGCAGCCATAGAAGTGTAACAAGTGAAGCTACATCTGGAATAGTGTGTGCCATCTGTATAAGTCTGGCATGAGACTGAGTACTGTGCGTCAATTTCCTAGCATGGCCATTGTGGGCATTTGCCACTATCCTCATGTATGCATCAATAGTTACCAAGTGGGCCACCACTGGCCTTAGCAAGAATGACTGCTCCAGGCCCACATAAGCCATACCTCTCTCTCTCTCTCTCTCTCTGTATACATTGCAGTATGCTCCACAGTCTCTACAGTGGTCATACTTCCTTAAGTAGGCCACACAGTATACCAAATGTTTCTGAAATGTGTGATTGGTGGCTGTCTGTGCAGATCAATCATCCAGGCACCAATCAGACTGAGCATTTCTAACATGGTGTGATTACTGGCTGCTTGTGCCTGAATCATTGAACTGCACATCCACTGACTGATGTCAAGGGGGACACCCAGGTTTAGGAATGTCTTATAGTCATGGTGGTGATGAAAATCTACAGACCACTTCCCTATATTGGCTGTGCATACCTTGGAAGAAATGCAGCTCTCATATGGTGTCTGTGTGGCTTGGATGTGGCTAACATGGATGGAACATAGAGTACTAAATAAAAAAGATGATGGTTATTAATCTTGTCCCCCCATAATCATCTCATCTATGGATGATACAAGTATGTCCCCCACTGTTAGTATTTCTGACAGTGTCACTAATGTCAGCTACCAGTGACGCACTGACTTGAGGCATGTGCCATCCTGTTTTGCTGGACTGTCTTCTTGTACAACCTCTGAATGCATACAGATAACATATCTGTAGTAATGCTGGCTCATATCTGTGACTCTGTCCATTATATGGCACATAAACTGTTACATGGCGATTGTATACATAGCCTAAATATACATATGTACCATGTGGTGCAGGTTTTTGCATTTGCAGCCCTCGTGTCCCTGAATGACAGATATGCATATGCATTTGTCTGAATAAATCATTTACAGCTATAAGTCACTGTCCTATAGGAATGGAATGTTCTACAACTTATCTGGTGCATCCACTCTGGACACTTGAGCAATTGCCTTCAGCTCAGCTCCCACATGCAAGTCACCATCAGGTATGAGAATTCTCTCACTTTTCCAGGGGAAAGATGCCAGGAATTTGTCAGTCTCCAGTAGATGCCCCTGTATCAGTGGTCCACTCCCAGTGGTCAACCTGACTATGGTAAAGTCCTGTGTCTTGAATCTGTGCAGTTGTATATCAATGATCTTGCAGTATACCTGTGCTACTTTCCTATTATGGCCACTCACTGAATTTATGTCCTTCAGCAGTCCTTAACAAGGTATGACAAGGACTGCTGCATTTATGTCCTGCAGCAGTGATCACTATACCTTGACATGTTCTGCTCTTCTCAGGGACATGCATGGCATGTATATATAAGCCTATAGTAGCACCACTTTCTCCTGTTTGATGAACTTTTCCAACCATGTTCTTTCAATCTTATAAGACATGTACACCCATTGATTCTACATGTGTATCAGTGTATGTCTGCATGAATGCCCCTGCCAGCCGACAATTGACTTAGTATAGTAGCCAGCTCCCTTTTGGAGTCCACACCCCAATATATTAGTATAATGTAACCATTCAGAACTGTGGCATAGTGAGGTAGCAGTGGACTCATTATTTACATTTACTGCTCATTGGATCTGTGCTGATAGGATATTCAGTGTCTTTTGCACTGGAGGACTCATATTATTTGTAGTAGGTCATGCAGTCTGTGTGATTATGGAGAGCTTTTGCCAACCCTACACAATAACCACACCTGACCATATTCCCTGTGCCCTGTCAGGTTGAGCCCCCCCCCCAAGCAGGACTGCAACCTGTTCTGCTCTGTCCTCTGTGCCCTGTCATGTTGCATCCCCCTAGCAGGATTGCAATCTGTACTGCTCTTTCCCTTATACCCTGTGAGGTTGCCTCCCTAGCATATCTGTTCCCTGTCATGCCCTAAGTATTGTTACCCTACATACACTCCTCTGCTCTATTACTGTGCCTATTTCTTCCATGCACACTTGTGTGGTGGTCATTGCAGCCATTACTATTTATTTTATTTTATTTTATTTTACATTTGTTGACCGGGCTAGTCTAGCTAGATATATGTCCATTTTCAGTAGAGGCCCGAGGAGATAAGCTCCAAAGTTTGAGATTAATTTAACAATCAGGAAAATAACATGAAAGTAGAAACATAAAACAAAAAGCATTACAACTGTTGTCAAGGTTATAGATTGTAAAAAATACAGTAGTTACAACAAAAAGAGAAAAAGAATTTGTGACAAAGATACTGTTACAAATGACTTTCAGAACGATTATTAGTATAATGTATTTTTTTTTTTTTTTTGAAAAAGTAGGAAAAGAAAAATAGATCAGCGGATGTAAATAAGAGGTAGATTTTGTGTTATAAGATATGGGTTTTTAGCTCGGTGGCAAGAGCTAGAGTTAGTCAGGATTAGTGCAGGGGCACATCCATTGTGATTTGAGGTGGAGCTTAAGTCTCTTTTTAAACAGAGCTTTTGAGCGATAGTAGAAAGTTCAAAGGGTAGTAGGTTCCAGTGTTTTCCCACAGTGTTGGAAAAAAGGGAATCACTAGCCTTGTTGTTTGCTTTGTCAATATTTACAAGAAGTTTGTGTGCGGACCTTAGGGATTTTAGGTTGTGGTAGGGGTGGATAAAGGTAGATAGTATAGGTGTTTTGTCAGGTTGATTGAGAATTTGATGGGCTATGGTGAGCTGATTAATTTTAAGTTGCTGTTGAGTTTCAAGCCAGCCAAGTTGCTTTAGATTAGTACAATGGTGGGTTCTGAAAGGGTTACCTGTAACAAATCTGGCTATGTTGTTGTAGGAGTTTTCTAATTTCAATAGGTTCTTTTTTGACAAATTAGTGAAAATGGGAGAAGCATAGAGAAGGGGATATATAAGGTGGGAGTGGGCAATAGTTATTCTAGATTCCGGGGTTAGGAAAGGTTTGATTCTGTAAAGAGAGCCAATTTTTTTATTAATGGTTTTCAGTGTTACTTATATGTGTATCGAAGTTAAGGTTGTTGTCTATGGTGATTCCTAATAGTTTGGTAGTGGGATCTTGTGATATAGTTGTGCCATTTTTAGATGTTATTGTAAAGTCTATAAGTGGAGATTTATTGGAGGGTGTAAAGAGAAGGAGTTTAGTTTTTTTGGGGTTAAGTAGTAGACAGCATTGTGAAAACCATTCTTCTACAGAGTTAAATATGTGTTGTGTAAGGGAGTGAAGATCTGATACAGATGTGGCTGAGCAGATGAGTGTGGAGTCATCTGTGTATTGTATGCATGTAGCTTGAGGAACTACTTGGTGGAGGTAATTGATAAATAAAGACAATAGGAGGGGACCCAATATGGACCCTTGGGGGATTCCAATGTTGACAGGTAGCTGGGAAGATAGAGTGGAGTTCCAGAGTACTGCTTGATGTCTGTTATTTAAGTAGGATTTGAACCAGTTAATGGTTTGGGTTTCCAAGGACAAAGACTGAAGAATCTGTATAAGTATTTGGTGGTTGACCATGTCAAAAGCTTTAGACAGGTCTAAGAAGAGTGAAGAGGAAAGGGTGTTTTGGTTACGATTTTTGTTGATAGTTTCTGTAAAGGAGAGAAGGGCAGTGGTGGTGCTGTGGAAAGGTCTAAAGCCATGTTGGGTATTAGAAAGTAGGTTGTTTTGGAGAAGATGGTCAAGCAGTTGCTTGTGTATACATCTTTCCATGATCTTAGATAAGGGAGTGAGTAAGGCTATAGGGCAGTAGTTTGAGATTTCAGTAGAATTTCCACCCTTATGAAGAGGGATAATATGGGAAACTTTCCAAAGTTTAGGGACATGACCTTCAGTGATGGTTCTGTTGATGAGTATGGAAATTGGGTAGGCTATGGATTTGGCTGCTAGTTGCAAGAATTCTGCGGGTAGTAGGTCAGCAGAGGGAGTACATGGTTTGAGTTTTTTGATAAGGGAGAGAATGTAAGTTGTTGGGACAGGTTGGAAACAAAATGGGGGAGGTGGGATTATGTTGCAGTTGGATATAGTTGTGTCTATTCTAGAGAGTTGACTGGCTAGAGTTAGAATTGTTTCAGTGAAGAAAGAATTAAAGTCATTAGCAATTTGGTTGGGATTCTTTGTGTCAGAGCCTTGTGGGTTGGGTGTGATAGGTTTACTTGGCTGTAGTAACTGATTTATGCTAGCCCAGAATTTTTGAGGGTTATTTTGGGGTGTTTGCTGGGATTTTAGGTAATAGTTTTTTTATCGTTTATTATTGCTTTTTTGGTGTCATTTCTTAGTTGTTTGTAGTGTTGGTAGTCTGTTGTGTTTTTAGTTAAGCGGGATTTGTTCCAGATCTTATTTCTTAGATGAATTTTTTGCTTTGTTTCTTTTGAGAGCCAGGGGGCAGATTTAGATCTAATTCTGATAGAGCAAGTGGGGGCATGGTAATTAAGTATGGTCAGAAACTTAGCGTTAAAGTAATCCACAGCTTCATCAAGGGAAAGGTATTTCAATGGGGACCAGATACATGCCTTAAGCTCATTTTGAAAGAGCTCCAGATTGAAGTTTGTTTTGGTTCTGATTGTTCTGGTTATATTTTGGGTAGTAGGGTTGGTTTTGAGCCTGATAATGAAGGTTAATAGGTGATCACTTATATCATCTGGAAGGGTTCCTGTTTCATAAGTATGAGGTTGATTGTTGATGAGTATCCAGTCAAGGATACTTTCTTTATTGTTAGATTTATTAATTCTAGTGGGGGAGGTGATAGTTTGTGTAAAACCATAAAGATTAATGTGGCTAGAAGGGTGATTGTTGCTACAAGAATGCCAATCAATGTTTAAGTCACCTAGGATGATTGTTTCTTGGGGTAAGTTTAGAGATAGCCAACATAGGATGTTTTCAAAGGTAGAGATATTATTTCCAGGGGGGATATAGATTCAGATGATAAAGATAGATTTAACAGAGTTTAGTTTGAGTTTGGTAATAAGAATTTCAGCATTAGAGTTATGATGAGGTTTTTGGTTGAAAGTGGTAATTTGAAGGCTAGATTTACATAAGATAGCTACTCCACCACCTTTTTTGGATACCCTGTCAAGACGCAATATATTGTAGCCAGAAGGGGTAACTTCAGTGTCTTTTGTTGGAGTTTTTAACCAGGTTTCTGTTAGACAAATAATATCAAAGGAATAGAGTTGTAAGATAGCATGGAGTTGTGTTGTTTTGTTATTAATACTATGTATGTTGAGGTTGGCTATTGAGAGTGAGTTTTTTTTTTTTTTATTAGGGGGCTGTTTGTACGGATTTGGTTAAATGTCTGATTAATAGAGGAGCTAATTGGCCCTGGGTTTGGGTGAATGTCACCATCTTTAAGGGAGAGTAGTAGTGTTAGGTATGTGGTGTCTGTATATTTACTTTGTGGGAGGGCTAGTCTTCTGGGCTTTACGTTAGAATATTTTATGTGGGTTGTCCTATGACATTTAGGTAAAAGATAGTTCGGTGTGGAAGTGATGTTGATGTGATGGTTTTGGAAGGTAGGAGTTGAGGAGGTAGTACATTTAGTTGGTTTGGGAAGGTGTGATAGTAGTGGGTATTCGTAAGAAGTTAGGAGTGCTATTATCAGAGATGGAAGGAGTGAGTGTGTGAGTAAGATATGTTTGAGAGCTATGGTGGGGAGTTTATACATTGCAGAGGAGGTTATTAAATTGTAGTTGTTAGTACCAAGGAAGTGGGTGTGATGCTGCAAGATAGAGGTAATAGAGATAGTGAAGGGGAGTGGTTAGAAAAGGTAAAAAATGGAGGGAAAGGACAAGATTGGTAAATGGTTGGGAAGTTGTGTATGGTTGAAGAGGAGAGAGGTGTGGTTAGGTAGGTATAAATTAAGATGTACTGGGGGTGGGTGGGAATTGGGGAAGGGTAGGGGAGCAAAGTGAGCCCGCAGGGCGAACGGAGCGGGTTGAGGCAAAGGAAGAGAAGTTAGCAAGGAAACAATCAGTAAAGTAGGTAGCTACAAGTTGGAAGGCAGGACATGAGTGGAGAGGTTTTAGATAGAGGGGAAATCTAAGGAAAGAGACAGCTAGGTGGGTACCAACTGAAAGGCACCATGTAAGTATTGAATTGAACAGGCAGGAAGCTTAGTAAATAGATAGAGAATACCAAGGTAGCACAGGGAGAGAAGGAGTGATAGATGGATGGAAGAGGGGTGACCCCTAGTGGGCAGCTCTGGTATTGTAGTAGAAGTTGTAAGGGAGTCGAAATAGTGTAGGAGACTGGAGAAAGAGACAAATTAAGGTGAGAGGGGGTGAGGAAAGTGACTGGTTGTAAAGGCTGTTTTGTGGCTACAGAATGGGGGTAAGGCAGCTGCCTGCTAAGGCTCCCAGCGAACTTTTGAGACCTGAAAGGGTACTAGATAGGGATCTGCTTTACCAGGTAGTTATAGTCCATGGCATACTTTTTTTCCTTCCTTGATAGAGGGTTCAAAAGACTGGAAACTGGAGGTTGAGACAACTGGACTAGGATAGGGATTCTTAAGACACCAGGTAGGCTGAGGTAATATCAGGAGCAGGACAAGGAAGAGCTGGGTACTTGGGGAGAAAAAAGAGATAAAAATGCAGAAGAGAGAAACAGGGTTAGCAACTAAGCATTTGAATTCAAAATCCAGTAATAGCTAGCTAAAACATTTATGACATAACAGTGACTGTTAAATATTAGGCATGATATATACATTTAGTTATTCAAGCAGTTCACAAGCACTTATAGGTAACAGCATTCAAGTGGTGGAATCATCAAATATTACAATGCAATGGAATTAAACTAGATATAAATGTGGTTAAAAGTAAAAAAAAGGCTAACAACAAGGTAGAGTATCTGACAATGATTGAATAATCTATATGTGCATGTAAATGAGTTAAATGGGGGGTAGATACTGAGTAGAGAATTGTGGGGTGGTTGGTTAATGAGAAATTAGTGGGGGCAGCACAGACCGGGAGCTGCAATGTACAACACGTATGCCGCATATGCGGTCAAAAGACCTTCCCAAATATGGAGGGAGCAGGGCTGATTGTGTTTTAGTAAAACAAGCACTAATAGTCCTGTTGGCTGTTAGTTTGCTTATATGGATGCACACTTCAGTATCTATGACATTTTGACTCTCTGAGTTGCTTGCCAAAACACTGTCTCCAAAACTATGGCAACTGCATTTCTTATTGTGCTAAAACTGGCCTCATAGCATGATAATGATTTTAAAGAAGTGTTTTACTGTGGTCGGATGTGAATCATGGCTATAATATAATGTGTTCTGTCAGTCATAGCTGGCACTAAATGGACATTTAGGTGATGCTATTGTTCAGAATGTTACTGAAGTTAATAATATGAATTTATTTCAACATGATTCTTTGAGTCAGGAGATGCATGAAAAAGCTCCAGAACTTGAAGAAAATGCATCACAACTTATTTCTACTAACATTCACACTGTAACTGTTGATTATAATGTTTGTGACACAGTGGGGGTTAATGATGTTTTGAAAGTAATTCATAAAGTGGGCTTGGACATTGAAAGGACTCTAGAGGCTTTTGAAGTTTCAGAAGCTTTAGCATACGAAGAAAATATTGTAGATGTAGTTCAGGATGTGGATTTGGACACTGAAATGCTTGTAGAAATGTTAGAAGCTTCTGAAATTTTAGAAGCTTCAGCATGTTTAGATCAAAATGCATATGTGGTTAGTGAAATGTTTGATGGATTTGAAGAAAATGCTTTGAAAATCATTAATTTTACTGACACTATGATCTCAGACTTTGCTAGCAAGGTATTGCTTAAAGGTGCAACATTTGTACCTACCAAAATTCCATCTCTGGCTGATGTGATTATTGATGTTAAAAAATTCTGCCGTAAATTGAACCTTAAAGTATTTTTTTAGAAATTAGATGTACTTCTTGCAGATGGGAGGGATGTAAATGACATGGAATCTTCTGATGAAGATGAGTTATTAAATCTTAGTATTTATGATAGTGAGACATATGAGGCATGTATAAACTTGGATGAAGATGATAATTCAACAAGTAACAATACATCTGAACTTTTCTTTACTGGATATGGTTGTTTGGAAATGCCCAAATTTAAATCAGATAGTAATTTCATGCCCCCCAAAAGTAGTCCAGCCATAAACATTTTTGAAAATCTAGTGTGTAAAAAAAGTGGAAAATGCTTATGCCCAGTTTGTTAGGAGTTTTGAATCATATAATTTAACCAAGGAAGAATGGATGGCTTTACAAGAACTTAGATGTAATTTGAATGAGATAGTATATAAAACTGCTGAGAAAGGAGGTAATTGGGTAGTCATGAGTGTGTTGCAATATGATGAAATGGTTTCTAACATAATATCTGAGGAGGGATATTATGTTGAATTACAACATAATCCATTACATAGATTTGAAACTGAGTTGCAAGATATATTGGAACGTGATGAAAGGCTTGGTTTTTTAAAACATAAATATGTACAAAAATTGATGGTCAGAACACCTAGGCATTCATTTATCTATGCCATTCTTAAAGTCCATAAAAGTATGTCAAAGCCACCCAGAAGACCTATTATTTCTGGGATTGGTTCTTTCCTTGAAAATGTTAATATATTTTTGGATTTTCATTTTAAGAAACAGTTGGCCACAATTCCATCATATGTTAAGAATACCCAGCAAGTTTGTCAGGAACTGTTAAACTTGAAATTGGAAGAAGATTATTTCTGGGTAGCAGTAGATGTCAACGCATTATACTCTAATATTAACAGTAGATGGGGTATGGAAGCAATGGCCAAAAAATTGGGAGAAGGGCCACGTTCCAAATTTTTGTTAACTTTGCTTGAATATTCATAGGTTCATATGTTCATAGGTAGGTACTAGGCAATCCAAAAAGGTACCCTGGATTTTGACACCCAAGAAAATTATTTTCCTGTGCCACTGTTGAGCAGAGCCACAGAGGTGATCCCCGGGGTGAATTTCCTATTTCCCATCCAATCATCAAGATTTTTCTTGAAGAGTGCTAATGAGGAGATTTGTTTGATATAGATAGGTAGTTTATTCCAGAGTATGGGAAGTCTCTGGGATAGGAATCTATCCCTCCGGCATGTTCTGTTTATTGTGGTGACAAGGTTTAGGTCCCTAGAGCGTGTAGCTCAGAGGGATTGGGATTTCTTTAAGTGGAGCATGTCCAACAGCTCTGGGTTTGACATAGCTTCGTATGTTAGGCAGAGATCACCTCTGAGTAGGCGATATGCGACTGAGTAAAGCTGGAGTTTTTTGAGACGGTCTGCATAGGGCATCTGTTTGAGGCCAGTAATCCTCTTTGTGAGGTATTTCTGTGGCCTTTCCAGTTATTGTACATGTCTTGTCATACCAAAAGGGGCGTTGTACTCTATAATGGGTCTAATGAGTGATAAGTAGAGGGGAACAATGACCTCTTTTTTTCTGGATGAGAAACCTTTTGTGATGAGGTGTGCCATGTAGAAGGATTTCCTGACTATTGTGGCGATGTGATTATCAAAGGAGAGACTACTGTCCACCTGTGTCCCAAGGTCTCTTATCACACTTTCAGTGTTAAGTATACTACCGCCTATGTTGTAGTTCAAGGGTACAGAGTTTTTTCCAAAGGGGAAGACAGTGCACTTTTTGGCATTGAGCTTGAGGCCATGGCCTTGACACCAGACATCTGTCTCAGTGAGGCCCTTTTGTAGGATGTCCACATCGTTAGGAGTTTCGATTATGGCTCCTAGTTTGCAGTCATCTGCGAACTTCATTAGCCAAAGACCTTCTGTGTTAGCCTGTACTTCAGAGAAGTAGATACCAAACAGGAGAGGACCCGGGACTGAACCCTGTGGTACTGCACTTGTCACTGGTCTGAAGTCGGATTTGGAGTCTGCTACTTTCACAGTGTGGGTTCTGTCCATGAGCCAGTTGGCAACTCATATTGTGAAATAGGGATTTATACCTAGTTTAGTGAGTTTATTTATAATTCCAGAGTTGGGGGTGGTGTCGAATGCCTTGGCAAGATCTAGACAGGCTATGTGAACCACCTTACCCTTGTCTACGGCTTTGGTGACTGCTTCAAAGAAGTCTGTTAGCTTTAGGAGACATGATCTGCCTTTTACAAACCCAAACTAGGTGGGTCCAGAGTTTGGAGATTACCAATGTCTTTGTTTATAAGTTCCACGATGATACGTTCTATGGCCTTGCAGACCAGGGTCATCAGGCTAATGGGGCAGTACTTCCCGGGGTGAGTGGTGGCTCCCCACTTTTGGAGTGGGATAACCATCGCTGTGCACCATTCAGCAAGCACAAAGCCTGAGGTGAGGCTCTGATTGAACATGATACTTAGGTGGGCTGCCAGTTTGCTCTGTAGTTCATGTAGAATGTAGCCTGGGATGTTGTCTGGTCCCATGGATGCTGTGTTCTTGGCTTTGGAGAGTGTGGCTTTTACCTGTGCAGCCGTGATTGCAGGAACTATGCATTCTTCCAGTATAGAGATGGGCTCTTTAGGGGGTGAGAGGAGGGTAAAGTTAGCACCGAACCTATCTGCCAGGATTTTGACAACATCAGTTGGAACTGTATATTTAGTGCCATTGTGCTGTAACTCAGAGCAGATCTGAGTGTTGCCATTGAGATTATTGACATAGCTATAGAATACTTTGTGGTTGTCTTTAGAATCAGTGGTGATTTTGTTTTTGTAACTAGCTTAGGAGGATTTTATCAGGGATTGCAGCTTCTTACAGAGGCTGAACAGGGAGCTCCTCTACTCATGGGATTTTACTCTCTTTTGCAACAGTTTCTTCTTTCTGTTATACAGTTTGTTTATGGCAGGGGACCACCAGATTGGCTTCCTTTTTTTTTGGAAGATAACATCTTGGTTCTGTTTGGGATAGCACAATCAATGCACTCAAGTGCTTATAAAGTGCAATTGTGTAGGATTCAGTAGTCGTAATTGTATTGTCCATCTGCATGGGTGTCATGAAGTTCACCACTTCTGTCTTAAGAAGCATGAAGTTGGCTTTGGAGAAATTTTTTACCATGGTTTCCTTAATGGGAGGTGGGTGCAGGATGTGGATATCTAGGGTAATTAGCTTATGGTCGGATCGGACCAATGAGGCATTGACTTCAGGTGTGGAACACTGGTCACTCATATTGGTAATAACTAGATCTAGGATATTGTTGCCCCTGGTAGGGGTGTGGATAAGTTGATTCAGGGCACTGGAGTTTATGAATTCCAGAAAGCATTGAGTGAAGGAGTTGGTACATGAGTAGTTTTCCCAGTTAATAGTGGGGTAGTTGAAATTGCCCATTATTAGGGTGTTTGGTTGAACCCTAATATTTTCCAGTACATCAAGAAAAGAGGAGTGGGAATCCTGGGGCATGGTGGGTGATCTGTAGCAAGCTACACTTTGGATTGCAGTTTTGCCCAGAGTTAGTTGCACTTGGATAACCTCAGCTTTATTATGCTGAGCAACTAGCCTGGAGGTGTGGATATCCTTAATGAATATGGACATACCTCTGCCTTTGGTGTTCTGGTCCAGGTTACATGGCCAAAAAGTGTGGTATGAGTTATAGCCTGGTAGTGCAGGGGTGTTGTCTGGATCCTTGAACCAGGTCTTAGTCACTGCACAGATATCGATGTTCTCCATTTTAAGGAGTGCCTCGAGTTAGTGTATTTTGAGATTTATACTTCTAGCATTGAGTAGCATCACCCTCAGTTTTTGCTTGCCTGCTCCTGTTACGGTGGTGAATTTGTCATTTGAACCTTGCATAAAAAAGGCACTATAGGGGGCAGCAAGAACCTTATCCAGAGTCCCAGGGGTGACAGGTGCTGGCCATCTCTGGCAAAGCATCATGATCTGTCGATCATGTCATCCCAGGCAGATGGATACTGTATTCCTTTAGAATGGCACCAGAAGCTTAGCCAAATGTTGAAGTCAATCATTTTGTCCTTGTACTGCGGCATCATTCTGTGTGATGGCAGAATGTTACTCAGGGCTAGGGTCATACCTGCCTGGGCTACAAGATCAGAGAGCTCTTCCATGTCTCTTTTCATGTAGTCCAGGGAGGTACGTCTCAGGTCATTCACACCAACATGGACAATGACAGAGTCATATTTGCACTTGTTGTGGAGTGACCTGAGTCCGTGGGTTATGTGGCAGATCCTGGCACCTGACAGGCAGCGAACAGTAACCTTCTCCTTGTTTAGCCTGGTGAGTGGGACATCAGTGTGCCTGACTATAGAGTCACCTATGACTAGTGTCTTGGGTACATTGTTTTGCCTTATTGGCTATGGTTGAGTGGCACACTGAGTCTGCGGGCTATGTGTCATTTGGGTTGTGTTGGGGGGTGGAGGTTTCTTGCATTTCTGCTTTGGAGGTCTCTGTTGCTTGAGCAGATTATTATTGAGAGCCTCCATGAATGTTTTTGTGTTTCTATGTGTGGATTTTGGTGGTGTAGATTTAGTGAGACTATGTGATGAGTGTGGTGTGGTGCAAGTGTTTACCTTCTCCTCTTGACTGTCAAGTTCAGTCTTGATTGGAGAGAGCTTTACCTCCAGTTTGGCTAGATAAGTGCACCTCTCACAGGTTGTAGTGTTGGGTGGTAGGAGGAGAGGGTTGTCTGTGTACATGAGGCAATTTCTACATTGCCCCAAGATGCCCAGATTCATCAGATAGACAGAAGAGAGCACTGGGAGCTGACTCTTGGACATGCCTGAATAAAAAAACTATTTTCCTCTAGATAAGTGAGGAAAGTGAGTACAAGAGCTGTTTTTCTCTAAGCAAGTGAGGAAAGTAAGTACCAAAACTGTTTTCCTCTAGGTAATGAGGAAGGTTGAGTGCTGTAGTAATTAGTAGGTTACTTAATGCTTACAAGTTCTGAACAAGTGCTGATCACGAATAAGCAAATTGAAGTGGTAAAACTAAGAATCTGTATCTGGACTAAACTAGTTACAGGAAAGGGGGAAACATGGGCAAATGCGGGCTTTTAAATCAGAAAGTTGAGAGACATGGAAAAACTGCCCAAATGGCCAATAACTACAATTTCTGGGCCAGAACCACTCCTTATGTGGTAGATAGGTTACCGAGAGCTTACCACTCCCACTGATAAGCTAGAAGGCTTCCCTCCAACACCGAAAGCTTGGGGAGGCTCAGAAGCTTACATACAGTCCTGGATACAGCAAATCTGAATCTGGACTACACTAGTTACAGGAAAGGTGTGTGTATATATATATATATATATATATATATATATATATATATATATATATATATATATATATATATATATATATTTTTTTTTTTATATATATATATATATATATATATATATATATATATATATATATATACAGAAAAGTAGCTAAAACAGTAGTTAAAACAATTCAAATGCAGTACAAGCTAGCACACTTGAGTATGTAGCAAGACCAAACAGTTTAAAAAATGCAATTAAATTAAAAATGACTAAAAACAAGTGCAGAAGGAGTCTATTAGGTAGAATGAGGTAAAGAGATGGGACTGGTGGGAGTGTCCCAGATCAAATCTACAGTGGGGGCAGGCAACTGTAAAGCCTCCAAATTTAAACAACACCGGGAATAGGGAGGGTGGGTATGGGAAAACCTCAGAGATCTGAAAAACTATACAGTGAAGCAAAAATAACAGTGCACAACTCTGAAGTCAGCCAGCAATGATATAAAATTAGTCAAACAACAATTACCAGTACACAACTCTGTAGTGCCAGAAAAATATACTCAGCTCTGTATATCTCCAGATAGTTTGAAGAGCACTCTGTCAGGACACAGGAAGGCTCCAGCAATGATATGCCTTACACACAATTATTTTACATGGAAAAATAAATTATTTTTGCAAACTAAAGGAACTGCGATGGGGGCAGCTTTTGCCCCTTCTTATGCCATAGTTTATATGGGAGAATTTGAAAATCAGTTTATGGTACTACAGGATTACTTTGTGAAGAATGTAATATACTACAAGAGATACATAGATGATTTATTATTTATACGTAAAGGTGAACAGGCAGAATTTGTAAATTTTATGGAAATCTTACACAATAATTCACATGGGTTGAAATTTACTTGGGAAATTGGTATGGAAAGCATTTCATTTTTGGATGTCACGTTTTATGTTGATGAAGCCAAAAGGGTACAGCACAAGACTTATAGGAAGCCCACTGCTGTCAATAATTTCTTACATGCAACTAGCATGCATCCCCTTATTTGATCAGTTCACTGCCATATGGTGAATTTAAAAGAATTTCTACCAACAATTCTGAAACAAATTTAAAGGAAAATAATTTGGAAAAAACATTCACCAGATTACAGAAAAGAGGGTATAGTGAACATATATTAATAAAGGCTAAAAATAAAGTTAAAAATATTGGTGATATGAGAGGTAGGAATGAATGTTATCCACATGGCAGTAGAATTGGAAATGTTGAACAACATGAAGGGATGGAAGAAAGGTTATTTTTTGTTATTAGATATTCTAATTTTCTCCTATTTTGGAGAATATAGTCAAGCAAGCTTGGGAAATAGTGAGTCATGACACTTCCATCGGATGTTTGTTTTCTAAGTGTATAACCTTTTCCTATGGCAGATATTGTAATTTAAAAGAATTATTGAATAACAAAAGTTTAAAATCAAGATATTCTGATGCCATGGGGAAGCGAGTAGGATCTCATGGCTGTGGAAGATGTTCAGTCTGTCACAGGGTTAAAAATTTAGGTGGTACAAAGATTAATGGCAGACTATATAGGGCTAATGAATACTATAACTGTGATAGTTGTGGTGTAATTTACATCATAGGATGTAACTGTGACCCTATTTTTTGGTACATTGGTCAAACTACGAGGAAGGTTAAAGTGCGTATTATGGAACATTTAGGGATATGAGAAGGAAAAAACCTGAAAGTCCAGTAGCCATGCACTTCTTGTCAAAACACAAAGGGTTGGAAAACAATTTATTTTTCAGCATTCTTGCACGTCCCACGTCTTTAGGTGGTAATTTTAAACATCAGTTGAACAGACTGGAAAATCGTATGATTATTAATTTTCACACTTTACATCCCCAGGCAATGAATTTGAACAGATATAATAAAGAACTGTATGTCCTGTCAGTGGATTTCCTTGTTGTTTTTTGATGTGGTTCGAAAATCTGGCTATCTTATGTTTTTGTGAAGAGACTATGATGCTAGTCTCTGCACGGCCTTGTGCTGGGAGGTTAAATATGGTGTAAGTGCATGCACAGCCACTGCAAAGCCTAGTGATGCTACTGTCAATTTACATAGAGCTGCTGACCATTTGAATCAAACTGTTCTTAGGGTGCATTGCACTACCACATTGCCTGACAATTCACTTCATGTGGTGTCTGATTTGTGTGATCATGCACACCAGTCTATAGTTTTTCTTCAGATTAAGATCTAGATAGTGGACATGGCCTTAGAAGGCATTGAGGTTAGCAGCACTCCCTCATGGCATAGCACAGAGTATAAGATATTTAATCCCTTGCTGCACAGTAACCATGGGAGCACCATATGACAGCCCCCTTTGCAAAATTGATGGCCGGCACCAGCTTGACAGGAGATTGAGCACTGCCACTGACATTATCCCATCTAGTAAGCAGTGCTGGCACAAATATAATGAACTGCAGATGCACTAACAGTGGGAAAAAGAAGTGTGGGAAAGGGAGCCAACTTATTATTGTAAGCATTCTGTTCTTGGCTTGGTACTGTACATTAGCCCTAGCACCTGTAGCTTTAATTACATTCTGTTGTCAGGGGTATGCTCTGCTGATTACTGTTTGTTTTGTCTTGTGGCCCAGGAGATGCAGGCAAACCAGATGGTCTGTCAAACAAAGCAAGTCAGGCTCTTCTGTCAGTGGGTAAGTGTGATGCATTTCTGGCAGCACTAAACTCATATTAATAAAGTGCAACACACATCATTAATATGTTGCATTGGTTTCTATTTTTGTTTGTTTGTTTTGCTTTGCTTTGCTTTGTTTTCTCAATTTTTCTTTTTTTTTTCTTTTCTTTTCTTTTCTACAGGATCTGCCATGATGCAGGCAGTGGTGAAGCAGTGACCAACACTGTTTGCTTGGGTCACTATGCCTAATGCTGGTTTCCCAGTTGTTCCCAGGCCTGCCTCTTTATAGGGTTCATAGGATTGTAGGTAAGTATTAATCAATCGATCTGCAGACCATTTCATGCCTAGCAAAAAAAAATATATATATAATATATATATATATATATATATATATATATATATATATATATATATACACACATGGGTCTACCTGACATTGCCGACACTCCAGAATGCCGACAGCCATATGGCCAACACCATATGATCGACATTAGGAATGCCGACAATGCGGAACCGGCATCTCACTATAGTGCGGAATGGAAAGATTTCCATTCCTGCACTGTAGTGCGATCTTGGAGTTGGTATATTAAAGTTACGAGGGGGGGGGGGCGGGCCCCCTTGTTAGCAGTTGAAAGGGAATTTTATGTTCTTTTTTATGTTTTTTTTTCGATGTCGAGATTTCGGTTATCGGTGATGTGGTGTCGGTCATGTGGTTATCGGTGTTGTGAGCTTTCGATCTTGTCAGGTATAGATATATATATATATATATATATATATATATATATATATATATATATATATATACACACACACACATACATATATATTCAAAATTTCTCTGCGGCCTCAAGGAGGGTAAGACAAGATAGTCTTGGAGAGAATTTGAGGCTGCCCATGCAATTATCTAGGCTTATCTTGAAGGCGGTAAGGGTACTACTCTGTTTGACATGTAGTGCAAGTTTGTTCTGAAGGTAAAGAATACTTTAGGATATAAATCTATCATGCCAAAGTGTCTTATTTATCTGCTGATGAAGGTTTAGTTCCTTTAATCAAGTATTTGATGTACCATTAGTTGTACAAAGGAATAGCCAATCAAATAGGTTTGGATCTTTCATGTCATAAAAAGCTAGACATAGATTTTCATGATGTAGTCTGTAAAAGACTAAGTACAGGGAAGAGCTGCCAGTCTTTTCTCATAACTAGGACTTCTGAGGCCACTGACCTTTTTAGTTAAGAATCTCTGAGGTCTCTCAAGTTGTGTGATATGTTGAGATAAATACAAGCCAAAACGTGTGTTATATTCAGCAATGGGTCTGATAAAATATGAGTAAAAGGAATTAAGAGTTCTCTGGATCTAGTGGAGATACCTTTGGAAATTAGATGGGACAGATAAAAAGCTTTCTGAAGTACTGTGAAGTCATGATGGTCAAATGATAAGGAATTACTGACAAAAGTAACCAGATTCCTTACAACAGAGTCTGATTGGAGGGGAGCATCTCCTATATGGTAAGTGGAACTGTTTTGTTTACCAAAATTAACTAAGCTGCATTTGTTTACACTTAATTTGAGACTATTGTCCTTGCACCAGTTGTTAACATGGTCTAAGTCATGTTGGAGCAATTGTTAGTCAGTTGAAGATCAAATAACAACAGCCAATTTACAGTAATCTGCAAACTTAGTTAACCATTGGCTAGAAGTTCTGGTCTGAAAGTCTGGGAAATATATGCCAAATAGGAGAGGTCCCAAAACTGAGCTCTGCAGTACATCACTGGTAGCTGTTTTTTTCTTTCAGAAGTGGCACCTGCTACTCTAACCACATGTTTTTTGTCAGCCAATTAACTATCCATTGCACAGTATAAGGATTTATATTCAGATTTACAAGTTTATCACTAATGCTTGTATGAGGAATAGTGTCAAAAACCTTGGCCAGGCCTAGATATGCTGTATCCACTACATAACCACTATCTCCTGCTTCAGTTACTTTTTCAAATAAATTAATGAGGTTAAAGAGGCAGGACCTTCCTTTGATAAAGTCAAGTTGATGAGGATCCAGGGTTGATAGATACTCAATGACCAGATTAAAGAAGTCTGAGATAATGCGTTCCATAGCTTTATTTATGAGGCTAGTGAGACTAACTGGTCTATAGTCACCAGGATCCATGTTTTTGCTACTCTTTTGTAATGGCATTACAATAGTTGTTTTCCAGGCTTCAGGAATGTAACAATTGAAGAGGGTCAGATTAAAGAGTTTTAATAGGGGTTTAGAAAGGCCATAGTTGGCACCGAAAATCAGGCAACCTGGTAAGTTGTCAGGGCCCGTGAATGAAGTATTGATATTTTTAAAGGGTGAGAGAACTTCTTCCATAATAAATAATTAAAGGGGGTGGCTGGGTCTGTGGAACCTGTGGGATAGCTATAACTGTGGGTGGAGTAAAATTTGCAATAAATTTGTTACCTAGGATGTTAGCTATTTCCTTTGAGTCAGAGAGGGTAGTATTATTGTTGACTTTCTCCAAACACTGTTGGGTAATAGTCCTTAACTTCCTGACATTGTTAAATTAAGATTTGCAATTATTTTTTTAGTGGCTATTTTATGTTCACATTCAGCATTGAGCTTCTTAATGTTTCCTTTAAGCTCTTTATAAGTTTGTTTAAGTATGATCTAAAGACTGATACAATGAGACTTCTTATAAGCATTATGCAGTTTCTTTCTGTTGTTATATAATTTATTTATACACCACAGAGGTCTGATTTTTAAACTTTTCATTATCATGAAAGATCTCCCTGGCCACCTCACAGGTTCTAAGAGCGGCATAGAAGAGCCCTTCTGGGTCACCCAGCAGGAAATGCAGTGACTGGTGAGGACTAAGGTGGACTGGCAAATGGATGTCTACACTGGCACCCTGGAGCATCTATTTGTGCAACTCATTGAATCACATAGGCAGCCATTCCCACGTATTGGGCCACCATTTTTTTGTTTGCCCTTGCCACATTTCCTAAATGTTCTATCCTGCCAGCATTTGCCTTGCTATCTTCCTCTCTATCTTTATTAAAAAATGAAATAGGTCTTATTAAACAATGAAATAGGCACCTCTACTTACAAAAACACCCCCCACACACTCACATGTATATTCCATTCCTGTTGCCCTTTTGTGTGTTGCTGTGCTTGTTCTTCCACATTTTGCCTATGCTATCCCATTTCATTCCAGCCAATTTATATGATAAAATGACTTGGTATTTTGCTCTGGTCCCCATGTATAAGCTGCCAACAGCGCCTTTGCAGCAGCTATACGGCACTTCAGTGCACATGCGAATGTGCATGGAAAGAGTTGTGCAAGCTGCCTCATGCTATCCCTTGAGTTATTTCCAGGTCATAGCATGATCTTTCTAGCAAGTGTGAAGCTTCATTATGCAGCGCTGTCTCTGGCATGACTGTGCTATGCTTGTACTCATGCATGCCTAATCTGCATCAGACCACAGTGTGCTAAATTCATTATGCTATTTACTGTTATGTGGTGGCTTTATGCGTTTTACTTAATACCCACCCCAGAGTTAAACAAAGCAGCTGTTTATACAGATCCTGGACAGCAGTAGACCTAGTTGTATAACTATTTGAAATTGCCCTCAGTCAGTTTGAAAAGTCTGAACATCTTTCATTTATACTGTTAAACTTTTCTTTTGTATCATTCTTTTCTCCTTCTTCTTCTTATTATTATTATGATATTCTAAGTTTACTAACAAGCAGATGTAATGCACCATGGGAAAATCTCCTCCTGGCCCAATAAGGAGTATGCTTCTTTGGAATAAAATCAGTGCATATAGTACACAGATGTTGTATGTATGACTTATGTGTGATTCACTGTTAGCTGAAACTGCATTTTGATACAAATTGAGATTTCTGAGTTTAGTGCTTTGGACACTAATTGCATTTCTCCTCATTTTAGGTGATGATTATTACTGCCATTAAGATAAATGCATTTTTAACATTTTTTTGTGAGTTGAGAGTCTGAGAGAATATTTATAGGGACTGAGTTTAATAAGTTGCTTCTTCCTTACTGTTTCATATTATTCTTAAGATTTGCATCCTGTTTATTTTTCATTTAAAATCTTGAGATTTTGTGATGACCCTATTTGTACAAACCTTTTATTTTAGGAACAGAGATAGCATTAAGTAATACAGTTGTATATTTTTAGCTAAAAATTTCACTCTCGTGTCTTATTGCACTATTGCACAATTTGTTCAGTTAATAGTTCAGCTGCCTTTAAAGTGTCAGCAAATGCTAAACATTGACTTTCAGCAAAGATAAACTGCAGCAATAAAGATTTAAAGTATGTGGTAAACACAACGAGGAAGCTGGAGGCAGTGAAGAGGGGGAAATGAAATTAAAATTATCCAATGCATTGCAAGTGATTTGTTATAGGTGGCTGGGTGTGTGTGTGTGTGTTTCCCAGTCTTCGAAAAATGGGTACAAAGTCTCTTGAAAAGTATGTATGCCTGATGAAAAACCTGGATACATAATTAGCATAAAATGTTCATACAAAAGAGCATATAAATTCTCCTACTTGCAGTAGGAATATGGAATACTACTCAGAAAAACAATGCAGGTTAAAGAACTGAAAAGAACAAAATGATTCAAAAATATAAATGTATTGTTGTTATTGTGAGATGATAATATTGCAAAAAAACTCTTCCTTCTCTTTGTTTTATACAGATTTTCAACTTCTAGAGCATATAGACAGAACAAATGCATATCTGCCATAAATGCACAGTTAACAATCATTTTTCATCAGTATTGGGGTAGTGCAAAGCACGAGGGGCCTTCCTACAATAAAATGAAAGCATATTTTCACTTGCAAAAGGCATTCCTCTTAACATAATAAAACATACTACTCATTATAGAATACACGTTTTTAGGATTAGGGATTATATCTATAGTTTGTTAAATCTCCTGCAACAGACTTATTCATGTATGTTGCCAAGTTCCCCACAGTATGATAGACTCACGCTGCACTTGCAAAGAAATTCCCATTTCTTAGTTGTATACAGGCAAACATCTGACAAAATCGTTTTATATAATCCTTTTGTTAGTCTTATGTAGTACAATCAAAATCCAGATCAAGAAACAAGAAATTGCTAAAGTATTAAATGAATGATTACTGTATGCCCAATGCTTACTTTGCATGTAGAAGTATAACACAGTTTCCTACTTCTACAATTTGCATAATACCTACAGAGAAGCCTCAACACCCACTGAGTTCAACTAAAAGGTAATGAAGTAACAAACCTAGAAGAAAAACGTACTGCTCCTTTTCATCTCCAGGGAATGGTTTAAAGATTACAGCTGTGTAACAATCTGTGTTTACAAGCAAGTGGCAAAACTGAGTTCCCTTCTCTTAATTTAGCAAAAGCCTTGTGCATTAAAGGAGCTTTGAATCACAGCAAAATATGAAATGCCATGCCACAACTATGTAATATATGCAGCATTAGTAAAAACATGAAAATACATGCTGTAACTAAATCCATTTTTATGAACATCATGCATAACACATGATAACTTTGAATTTGTGCATAAATACTTCAGATGCATTTACAATTTTAATCCAGTTTCCAATTTTGTGGTGAGAATCTGATTATAATGCACCATACATTTAAGATGACAATCAGGGTATTTTATATACAATATCATAAAACTATCAAAACATTGTTTTGTGTTTTAATTAAATTAAATTACTAATTACAGTAATGCAGGTCTTCCATGGGGAACTCATATATGTCTTTAGGAATATAATTGTGTTCTTATGTATATTTCTACTGATACATTTTGGCCTAATACTGATATTTTGAGATTTTGATAATTTCTTCCTCCTCTGCCTTTGACCAATCAGTCCCTTTCTCTCAGACAACTAGCCAAGTTCTTCAACATTCATCAACTAAGCAGGGTGGTTATAATTTAGACAGTCCTCAATGGTTGTTCTTTTCTTCATAGGATCATAGGCAGCTACTAGGCTAATGGACCTAGGCCCCCCTACAAGCCTAGCCAAGTTCTACCCTTATTTCCACGATCAGCACCTATTGCCCCATCTAAGACAGACACAGGTGGAACCCCCAGGGTGAATTTATAGTTACCTATCTTTCCCTTTTTGGCCCTAACCACATGGTATATGCTCAGTAACACACTCCTGGTTTGGCATGCATTGAGTGCCAGAGAGGGCTATTACTCACTTCCACAACTGATCTATCCTTCAAGATTGCTCTGGCTTGGTCTTAAAAATCACAGGCCTGACCACTTTTAGTGTTAGCTCATTGATGTTACCTACTATATTCAATGATTCAAACATCAAGTAGTTCAGTCCATGGGATTTTGTTCAAGATCTATGTGAATTGTAACATACTTCCCTGTGACTGTAAGATGAACATTGTCACCACATTAAGCATGCACAGTGAAGTACCAGCAGCTTCCACCTTTACATTAGTTTGCAGCGAGTTGCAGGCTACTTTGACTCAGCTCAACATTCACTCTCAAGCCTGGCTAACTCAATATACAAAGTACTATGTGACTCACAGTGATGACTCACTCACTCACTGATGAATTAAACCCATAGTCATGACCTACTGAACCTGACTCCCTCTTCTCTTCTAAGGCCATTTCTACTTATGTCCATCAATGTCCAGTCAGATTGCAATTTAGGATGCAAATTGAAATCTGATTGGACATTGATGGAAATATCTATGGATAGCCTATTAAAAGTGCCAAGGGAGCAAGGTGGAAGGAAAGCCATGGAGAAAAAAATGCAATAAATTAGTTCAATACATGGTTACGGTTGCTTTCAGCAACTAAAAAGAAGTTTATAGTACCATTTTATGAAGTTCTTATGATAGTTCTACATGATGTAAAGTATTGAAAGTTTTTATGTGTGAACTAGCTCATGATGTAATACAATAAATGCAAATTTCTTTTTGGTGTACAATATACACCTTAGTGCATTCTGGGCTTATTTTAGGACTCCTTTAAATAATGATTATCTACCTTCTATTCAACACTTAAAATACAGCAGTAGTAGCTGAAATTAAACAGACTATGGTCTGGCTACATTGTGACCACTCATATTCTTTTAAATTTACCATTTGACATTGAGATGACTATAAGTATTGTATCACAGAATTGTGATACATTATTTCATATAACTGTCTGTTGTACCTAACCCAGTAAGAGTTCTTTAGAGTTTGTGTAAAAGATCACATACAAGGAATGTTGTTTTAACTCATGCCCTATTTAACATAGTAATAGACTGGTGGGCAAGCATGGTCCGGACCCCCCTCACCCGAGCATAAATGCAGGATGTTTTGTACCATGGATTCAGATGTAGGAAGACTAAAAAAATGAGGGGGAGGGGAGGATAGAGAAGAGCATGGAAAGCGACTATGTGCCGGAGAAAAGTCAGTGTTGCATTGGGTATTTTGGGGTTGCATTTCGCTTACCAAGCTACAACCTGATTGTAGCTCTCATTAGCGAGTACATGGGAGTATGCACTCACAGGAGAAGGGTACTATTAGTCTCCATGGTGATACAGGGGCTATCATTCCCAACACAACATCTGCCAGTGACAACAAAAACTCCCCAATATCTGCCCAAATGGTGCCCCTCTGTACAGCTTTTGTACTAGGGAATAAATGGAATCAAGACTGATAAGTAGAGGCTTAATGGTTAGCAGGCAGAGGATGAAAATGTGCCTAGAAAAAATACATTATCTGTCCAGTAAACTGGCCTAATAATAATAATAATAATAATAATAATAATAATAATAATAATAATAATAATAATAATAATAATAATTAGATGAGTTCAGTACTAAGGGAAGCTATTTTTTTTGTCTAATCAAATGGCTTATGATTCATTTTAACTCAGATTGTGTTGTTTATCAGATCAGTTGTAGGTATATATGGACATCAGTTTCCTTATGTCAAAAAAAAAGAAGAAAAATGATGTCATGAAAAAAAGAAGAATGACGTCATAAAAAAAAAAGAAGAAGAATGGTGTCATTATTTCAAAGATTAACAGATGTTTCTTAAGGTATCTAATGATAAACCATGCTACCATAGTATTTTAATGAGACATCACAGGCAGGGAATGTACCCATCACCACAATTTACTTAAATGCAGTGAGGGATCAAAGCTTCTTAGATACGGAGGACACGAATAATCATGGATTCGTATTCATATCCAGTTATGGTGAACACAAAAACAAACAAACAATAAATAAAAAGCAAAAAAGATTTTTTTTTTCAGGGGACAAGCTTCCCTGCACATCCCAAATGGGGACTCCCCACAACTTACGGAGGTTGTGTATACCAGCTCCAATTTTGCACAAAAGTGGAGAAAAGGGCAATCTTCACTGTTAACTAATGTGGTTTTGGCAAGCTAATTTAATTTTATTTGCATTTTCCAAAATTACCTTTGATGAGATAATATACTCCCAATAATCACTGTTGTTTGTCTTTTCGGCTTTTCCCATTTAGGGGTCGCCACAGCAGAACTCCGGTCTGCTAATTATTGGCAGTAGATTTTTTTACGGTGCCGAGTTGCGAGCCCGACGCCCAACCTTCAGCGAAGGCATGCCCATTCACACATGTCTTTCGGAGGCCACTCAACTGTGGGGAGGACATGCAGACTCCACACAGAAGGCACTCCAGCTGTGAATCGAACAGGAGAACCTCTTGCTGTGAGGTAACAACACTATCACTGTACCACTGTGGCTATATACTCCCAATAATCACTGTACACATCTTAAATGATAACAAACTGCTGGCTGTTCAGGACTATGTTTGCTAAAATCTGGACTGGGCATTGTAAAAAGAACGTATTTAGCAAATAGGAGATGCCCAGGCTTTGGCAACGGAAATAAAGTGGAAATCTCAGAGAAGGTGAGGCTGATATTTCTCACAGTAATGATTGACACTCTAACATACAATCACAAATGTCGGCAAAGATAAAAAATTACATTATCTTGGATAATTTGCTTATCCTGGCAGTGTGATTTTAGAGTTAGCATATATAAGTAACAGGAGTATAAGGGCACTCCCCCCATATTGGGGTAAAGTTGTGTAAAGCCTCTCTCACAAATGTGATTTCAGAAGTTTGCTTTAAGTCTCACTGTTTAATCCCAATTTGCTAGTCATTTACTGATCACATTTCTAGGTGTAGTGAAAAGAAATACAAAGAGACACATGAAACACAGTAACCATGATAGTGACTTGACCCATAAAGAAGAAAAGACAGAACCTGGGGCAGGAAATCAAGGATTGGAGACCAGTAATACACAAAGAAAGCAATAATAGAAGAGTGAGCAGTGGGGGGAATGGCATTGAAATAAAAGGGATAAGTACTGCAGGGACTTCAGACACAGGCATTTGAGTAGAGAAATAGAAAGATGGCTTGGAGAGGGGTAAGAACCTGTAAAAGAGGAGCAGTTTAAGGGCACGGGAAAGCAGTGAAGAAATTGAGAGAATGGAGGAATTAGTAAAGAACCAAGGAAACAGACAGGAATTCAGGCATGATGTAGGATGTTTACATATTCAACAGGACTAGGTTAAGTAGTCTTATTGGCTCAGGAAAGTATAAATAAAAGCAAGAGATCAGCTTTAAAAGCTTTCCTTAGTTGGTTAAGGACATTACAAACTGATTGCTTCCAAGAGATCGCAGAGGCAATTAAAGAAAAATAGGTACTCAGTATGGCCTTCCTTTAAAAAGAAAAGGTTAGTGATGAAGTACTTCACCCATCCCAGCAAAACCAAACTAATTGACAAAGCAATTTAGAAAGTAATAAAAAGTTTAGTTTGTCTTCTCTGTTTAACACTGCAAAGGAAGTATACAAGCGAAGCCATGTACTGTAATAGGCACGTTTCCAGAGATAGATTTGCTGTGTAACTACATTTCAGGAGGAATTCAGTGAACACTTCTAAAAGCTGAAAGAAAACATGTGAAAAGAAATGTGTAAGATAATGCAATAGTAGATAAATTACAAAGAAAGTGAATTTCATAAACTGCAAAGTCTGCTGGGAGGAGGGAAGGGAGAAAGAAAAGCAGCAAACGTGGGAGTTTTAACAATGAAACAAGCACTGGCCTCCAAAGTAGACGTTGCATTACTGGGGAGGTGAGAGCCTTGCATAACAAAGGTTTAGCTGATAAGTGATTACAGCTTTGGATGGGCAGATTTGTGCCTAGGCAATGGAACAGGAGGACTGATATGACAGGTAGAAAGGTTCAGCACAAAGAAAATGACCTATGGACTGAGAAGAGAATGATGTAAGAAGAAGAGATAGCACTGTACTAGGGCTGGAGGCAGAGGGAAGGAGTGGAATGTATAGTAAATGCTGCAGAAGGATAGGATAGGCAGGGCAAGCACATTAATTAATATGCATGAGGAAGGAAAGGACAGGTCCCGAAGAGAATGACAGCTAAACTAAGAGTGGGAGAGCAACTGCTGCAGATGAAAAGGCACACACCTTTTAAAAAGACAGCACTGAATATGCAAGCAGTGGAAGTAATGGAATAAAGGGCAAAGGAATATACACAGAAAGGAGGGAAAGGGCAGAGAAAAAGCTCAAGAGAATGAGCAAAAGATTATTTGAAGAAGTAGCCAGTGGAGAAGATGGATCAATAGGGAGGGGACTGAAAATCTGAAAGGAATTTGAGAAGGACAGTCGAAGTTAAATACACAGAACACCAGATGATTCTGAGTTGTGAAACCAGGCAATATGTTGGTTTCAGCTACCAAGAGTGGAGAAAGTGACCAGGCGAATGGTGTGTTCCAGTAGCACAGTGGAGAGTAATGGGAGATGAGTGATATAATAGGAAAGGTAAGTAAGAGGGAGGAGGACAAGTTCATGGAGGGGCTAGAAGGAGGAGGACAGGAAACAGAGAAGGGAAGTAGTCAAGCAGGAAGTACTGAGACTAGCAGCAGAACTGGACAGTTATGGTGGGCATAGTTTTGAGACGTGACCAAGGACTGTAGGCCTCATCCAACTCAGGTTGAAGACATTAAGAAGAGGAAGAGAAATATGAGGTAAGAGGAGCAGAAATGATGAAGGGTATCAAGTATTAATGTGGAATGCAGGACAGGTTTTGAACCCCCAAATCAGGGTGAGATCAGTATAGTTTAACAGGGAAGGTGCCAAGGTAGGCATGCTGCAAGAAATTAAACAGAAAAGAAAAGAAGTGGAAAAGTTAGGGTGAAACATTACTCAAAGTTGGTGGTCAAACATATAAGAGGTAGGGGAAAAGAGGATGACTATAGTATTTAGAAATGGAACAAGTGTTAATGGATCTTAAAGGAGAAGATCAATAAAAAGAAATTGAGTCTATATAACTCAAAGGACACCAGTGAGGAAAGAGTAGGGTTTCTCAAGGAGTTCTTTAAAACATGATAGGAAGTTGGTGGCACCCGGAAGTGGAATTAATTTAGGGTACTTCTTTATCATGTGAAACAAAAAGAAAAACAGAAAGTGGGTGAGATAACATGGGAAGTGTTAGTGCATGGAATTAGTGGAGGGAATGAAGACAGAAAGGAGGGTGGGCATATATCTGAAATGAAAGGCATAGTAAAGCCTAGTAGTTCACATTCACATTTGCATGGAAGGGTGGGAATTAAATGCGCTGGCTGGAACTGTACATAGTCAGATGGTGAACCCAATGCTGGATAAGGGAGGTGGAAATTAGGAAAAGGGAATTAATGGATCGTGCCCAATGATACTGGAGTTCCCAAGGAGGCAAGAAGAGAAGGGGAACAGAAGAATATGGCCATGGAATGAACTGGAATGAACAATGGAAGAAGGGAAAAAAACTGCTAAAGTCAGGGGTAAAGATTATGCCAAAAGAAAACCAGGAAGAGAGAGGGAGGGGGAGGGACAGAGATACAGATAGAGACAGAGAGGGAGAGGCAGAGTGAGAGAGAATTGTGGCAGATAGTGAGGTGGGGTGAAAACATAAGTAAGAGAGCTAATAATGAATGAGATAGGGAAGAATAGAAAGATGGGAAAAGAAACTGAGGTACCGAAAGAGAAAGTAAGGAAGATGCAGGAGGCAATATGCTGAGGGAGGCAACATGGCATGCTAAACCATAAAAAAAGCACAGGTCACAAGTATTAATGTAGAATGTTATGAAGGGTAGAATAATAACAGTCAACCTTGTATCTTCTGAATTAGGGACAGAACAAAAATAGAGAAAAAGGCTGCAAATTAGGAATACTTCTCAATACTGGCACTCAAAAACATCCCTACATTTAGGAGGGATTGAACAAAATTGTGAGCCACAATTAGGAGAGGGCCATAAGAACTATGAACAGCTGAGATGTAGGGAGGAATTTTTTTGTGTAGTAAAGAAATAAAAGAGGTAAATTTTTTGCATGATGCTTGAAAGCGTGACAGGAAAATAATCTTATAAGCAAACTAATGAAAATGGATGGGGTGGTTAAAATATGGGAGAGTAAAAGAGAAGAAATAGCCAGGTGTTGTGAATACCTGTATGACACACATGTAAACTGTGGTGTGACACACATGTAAAGTGTGGTATGACACACATGTAAAGTGTGGTGTGACACATGTAAAGTGTGATATGACACATGTAAAGTGTGGTGTGACACATGTAAAGTGTGGTATGACACACATAAAGTGTGGTGTGACACACATGTAAAGTATGGTGTGGGGAGAGAGGCTGGAATGACTGTGACACACATGTAAAGTGCACTATTGGGAGAGGGGCTGGAATGAGTACAGATTTGGAAAGGGAAAAACTGAATAAGGAAATCCTAAAAGAAGGGGTAGAGAATTCCATTCAAAGGGGAGTGTGGTGGAGGCACTTAGATGGATAAGTACATGATGAAGTTCTATAAAAATGTTAAGTGGCTGGACAATGGAGAATCATCCAGACTGTTTAACAGTAGGCAAACCCCACGAAAAACACAGGCCCAGATGGAATTCCTAACTTCTGGTTAAAAGTATTAACATCTTTGCAGGAATATTTAGCCATGAGTAAGAACTATTTATATGCGCACCCTGAACAGATACCAACCTGGCTAACAACAGGAAAAACAATGCTCCTACTTAAGAGTGAACCTGCAAGCCAACCTAAAAATTATACACCAATAACTTCCCTTCTGACAACATATAAACTATACACTAGAATTGATGCCGACAGAGTTTATATTAATTTAGAAGAAAATTCAATTATGACAATGGAACAAAAGGGCATTAAAAGAAAGTCATATGGAACAAAAGATCATTTATTGTTAAATAAAGACATAGCGAACTGTAAAAGGGGAAGAATCTAAGTATGTCATGGGTTGACTACAAAAAAACATTTGATAGTATCCCACATTCATGGATAAAAGAGTGCTTAAAAATGTATAAGATACACCCTACACTGATTGACAACATTACAGTGACCATGAAACAGTGGCAGACCACTTTGCAATTAAGCCATGATAAAGGACAAATTATTATCCCAGGGATAAAAATTCAAGGGGGATATTCCAGGGTGACTCTTTGTCACCACTGCTATTCTGCCTTGCCCTTAACCCATTAAGCTGTTTACTTAACAGCTTAGGCCATGGGTATAATGTGGATCCTAGAAAACAAAGTAGAAAGACTTCTCATCTTTCCTTTGTCCATGATTTAAAACTGTATAGCTCATCAGATGAGAAACTGAAAGCACAACTGCAAGTTGTTAAAACTTTTTCAGATGATTTAAGAATGTCATTTGGTCTTGATAAATGTGCAAAAGCAACCTTTAAAGCAGGAAAACTGCAGCACCAAAAAAAAAACATCAGTTTAGGACAACAGTGTGATGTAAAAAAACTTGACCAAGAGGGAGTGTATAAATATTTGGGAAATGATGAAGGATCAACAATAAAACATGAACAAATGTGAATAAAACTTAGGAATACTTTAGAAGACAATCTTGAAAACAACATTGACATCTAGGAACAAAATTCAAGCTATAAACCAATTTGCTCTTCCTGTCCTAACTTACAGTTTTGGAGTGAATGACTGGCCCCAAAATGTGCTGGATAGATTAGACAGGAAAACCAGAAGGATGCTCCATGCTCATCAAATGATTTATAAAAAATCAATGCATACCAAGATTATATATTCCCCATTCCAAAGGAGGGATGGGCCTCCTTGAAACTGATTACATGTATAGATCTGCAATTGTGGGACTCCACACATATCTTCTGACCTCACAAGTCCCTAATGTAGTTAAAGTTTTGAAACATGAGGAGAATAAATCTAAGATGACTTCTCTGCTTAGTCCAGCAGAATCATATCGGCATCAAGCAGGAATGGAAATCAAACCACAAGTAGATAAATATCAGGCAGCAACTGAATGTGCCGAAAAACTAAAGTAAGAATATAAGGTGAAGGACCAGATGAGAAGGCAAGAAATGTGGAGAATGCATAAATATAGTCGTAAGTATAAAAAACATCTGGAAGAACCTCATGTTGGTCAGGATCAAATGCAGGAATGGTTAAGGAGAGGCGAATTCAAACCAAGAGACGAAAGGTTAATATTGGCGGCCCAAGATAGTGGGCTATTTACACATTGGTTTACAAAGTCCAGTGAACATGTGGGAGAAACAGACAAATGTAGGTTTTGTAAAACAGAATTAGAAACAGTTGCACACCTCATTGGTGGTTGTGACATACTAATGGCAGAAGGACTGTATACTGAAATGCATAATAATGTGGCAAGACTGTTGCTCTGAGGATTGTGCAAACATTATGGCATTGAAGTGGCTGAAAAACACTGGAAGCATGATCCACAAAGCATCATAGAATATGATGAAGTATATATCACATGGGATCACCCATTGCCAACAGTTCAAAAGACAGATGCTAGAAAACCAGATATAGTGGCCCAGGAAAAGAAGACAAAAGTAGCATTGATTATTGAAATCACCACACCTAGTGACTACAGTGTCTTGTGTGCAGAGAGACACAAAGTCATAAAATATCAGGATTTGCAGGCAGAAATGAGAGCAAAGTGGAAGAAAGATACCCAGACCCTTCCAATAATAGTAGCAGCAACAGGTCTTATAAAAAAATCTACAATCGTATTTAGATATGTTACCAATACATGTAACTCCATACAAATTGCAGAAGGAGTCATTACTGGCCACATTGCGGGTGCTGCAAAGAGCACTTATGGCTGACACCAAAGATTGAAACAATATTAATTTCATGAACTTTAATCGTACTTTGACTTAAGAATAGAGTCCATTGCCGTCATGGTATTAGAAATCCAAAAGACTTAAAGAAATTTAAAAAATAGGCATATTGACAAGAGCCTACCAAGTTTAATAAGGAATGCAATGGTGATATTGCTGTACAAAGGGATTTTTGAAATAATGATCCCTGGAGCATTTTGGCCAACTACCCACAGAAATATAAGTGCATAAACTCTGGCAAAGGTTTTACTTTCAAGAATTGTGAAGATGCATCCAAATGTGTACAATGGGTCAGGTGGGAGTGTCCAGGGAAAGCCCTTAGTAGATAACTTGAGGCTAGTGTTGAAATTCATGTAAAGAGTAGATGAGGATAGAAGGAAGTAGGTAGGCCGGTTCCTATTCAATAACAGGAAGACCTTCAAATCAGTTGAATGGGAACCTTAGTAAATGTTTTGTAAGGCTATGGAGAGGGATGTTATTTCTGAAATTGAGTAAGGCCATGTAAGAATCCAGTGTAAAAATTCAGGCCAGTGGGAGGCTGACTAAGAAACTGCGTGATCCATACGACCACAAGGGAGAGATGTCTGATATCATCCAGCTTGTTCATATTAGTGACTGAACTGTTAAGAAGAGGTATAAACAGTGATGAGAGAAATATGTTACAATATGTAATATAGCACTGTAATATATTACAATTTCTAGTAAGTCGTAATATAACTAGTTACATTTTCAAAATAGTAATAAAGTAATAGTAATATATTACTTTTTATAGTATCTAGTAACTTAAATGTGTGTTACTTTATGTTACTTTACAGTTACTTTTGCTTAACCAGTGGTTCTCAAAGTGAGTGATATTACCCTCTAAATATCAATGGCAAACTTCTGGGGGCCCTGGATGGTATGGGTAGTAATCAGATGTTAGGAGGTAATAGAGACACTGAAGGAGCAATTTGGATAAAATTTACAACATAATGTTGGCACAACTCATAGCATGTAACATTCCTAATAGATCATTAGAATTAGTCTGGAGCAAAATGTGCTTAATTTTTTTTAGCACTGCAAGGAGGTGAAAGCTAATGATGACCAGACTCCAGCCCTGCTCTGGTAATGTGGGACTCTCGCACACTAAAACAATCCCTAACATTGGAACAATTCTAGCCTGCTAGACATCATATCCTTACCTTGTCATATAATAAATGGCATCGGTTCTCCATACTTCCATCTAGCAGAATTGAACTCACCACTCATCAGTTTAACACCCAACGCCCCAACCTACTGTACCAAGCAGGACTCTTTGGGTGGATCTATGATCAACCAACTTTTGTCCTGACAATTTTTTGTTATGTTCTATTTAAAATTCTTTCTGTGTTTTGATTTTTAGTTGCTGAAAATAGACAAAATGTGATAGGTTTTTCATAGGATCATAGGAGATTACTAGGCTAGCAATCCAGAGGTCATTTTAAGCCTAGCCGTTTCAACCCAATGTAATAACATAGAAGTACTAGTCAATATCCAAGACTGCATTTAGTGATGACTGCCCATGGTCCGGGAGAGTTGCAAACGCTATCACTGGTAAGAATTTATGGTGCCCCATCCACTCATCCAGTTTCCTCTTGAAAAGTGTCATAGAGGTGCTCTGTTTCACATAAATTGGTAGCCTGTTCCAAAGATGTGGTAGTCACTGGGAGATAAATTTGTCCCTCCAACATGTCCTATTTAAGTTGCAGGCCATATTTAAGACCCTGGAATGGGTAGACCCATTTGATTTATGGATATGCAGTAAGTTCATTAGGTTTGGGTCTTGGGTATGTCTGTAGGCCTGGCATAAGTCTCCCCTAAGAAGTCTATACAATATGGAGTATAGTGGCAGGGACTTTAGTCAGTTCATGTAAGGCACATGCTGGGGGCCATTGATCTTCTTTGTTAGAAACTCTGAGGTCTATTTAATTGCTGCAGGTGCTTAATATGGTACATACCGAATGGGGTGTTATACTCTATTATGGTAAAAAACACAAAGAGCCAGCAGAAGTGACTTAAAAGATATTTGTATTCACAAATACATACAGCAAAGACAAACCGGTTTCGGCTGGAACAACACAGCCTTCCTCAGTGTATAGGGTATATGGGGGTTATAAATTATTTTGCTCTTGAAGCGATGTATTTACTGATCAAGTGAGCTACGTTAAAAGCTTTCCTTATAACAGGAGACATGTGGTGGTTGAAGTTAAGGTCACAGTTAACCTGTGATCCCAGGTCCCTTATCACTTCATGGGTACTTAAGGTATTGTTGATTTGATAGTATGAAGGGACATTGTTTGTGCAGAAGGGGATGATGATGCATTTCTTTGGATTTGGTTTAAGACTGTGAAAAATACACCAGTTGCTGGTCTGTCTGAGACTTACCTGGAGTATACTAACATCATTTGGAGATTCAGTGATTGCACCTAGTTTGCAGTCGTCTGCAAACATGGTCAGCTACAACCCTTTAGTTTTGACCTGAACTTCTGAGAAGTATATACCAAATAGTAGGGGGCCCAGAAGTGACCCCTGTGGCACCCTGCTGGTAACAGGTCTGCTGGTTAATGTGGAGTCACCCCTTTGATAGTGTGTGTGTGTGTGTGTGTCTGTTTTGTGAGCCAGTTGGCAACCCATCTTACAATAAAGGGGTTTACATTCAGTTTGCTAAGTCTATTGGTAATGCCTGAATGTGGGATTGTGTCAAAAGTCTTTTCCAAGTCGAGGTATGCTATGTGCACAGATTTTTCCTCATCAGTGGTGTTTGTCACACTTTCAAAGAATCCACCAGATTTAACATGCAGAATCGGCCCTTCACAAAGCTGAATTGGGTAGGATCCATGGTTTGGAGGTTACCTATTTCTTTATTTATGAGGTCCATAATGATACATTCCATGACCTTACAGATGAGGCTGGTCAGGCTTATGGGTCTGTAATTCCCCAGGCCTGTTGCTAGACCACCTTTGTGGAGGGGAATAACTGTAGTTGGTGTTCATGCCAAAGGGACAAAGCCTGAGGTTTGGCTATGATTGAACAAAGTACTTTAGTGGTGATGCTAGTTCATGTTTTATCCTGTTTAGAAGACAGCCTGGGATGTCATCTGGTCCCATAGAGGTCGTATTCTTTGCCACGGACAGGGCTTTGATGACCTGATCTTCAGATATGTAAGGTGGGGGCAGTTTGGAGGAGGGTTTTTGTAAGTTAGGAGGGGATAAGAGAGTCAAATCTTCACCAAACCTGTCTACTAGTAGGTTTGCTATCTCTGTGGGGTCAGTGTGTGTGAAATCATTGGCCACCAGTTCTGCACATGTTTGGGTCCTGTGCTTTAGGTTACGTACATAGCTGTAAAAAGCCTTATGGTTATCCTTGGCAGTACTTGCTAGGTTTCTCTCAAAGGAGTTCTTGGAGGATTTGACAAATTGGCTTATTTGCCTGTTAAGGCTGAGGAGGGTGTTTTTCCATTGTTGGGTCCTTGTCTTTATTTTCTTGGACAGTGACTTTTTGCATTTATTGTAGAGTTTATTGATGCTGGAAGTCTACCATGGCAGCTTTATTTTACTTGGGCTCTGGCTTTGATTCTATCTGGTACAGACAAGTTTATACACTTATGCAAGTGATTATACAGGGCTTTAGTGTAAGCTTCGGCATAGTTACCACTTTCTACTCGGGATGGGGGTTGGAATGCATTTATTTATTCACCTGGGAGGGTATAGTTTGCCTTGGTGAAGTTTTTTAGTCTGATTTCACTCTTTGTGAGTTCAAGTGTGTCAGTGAAGCCTTTTTAATATTTTCCCTGGAGTTGCACTTAAACTCAACAATAGCACTATTCAAGTTTGGAGGGGGGGGGGCACACCTGCGGCCTAAGATATTTAAGCAGCTGTAATGGAGAAAACAAAAAGAAATGTATCTGTTTGACATATTGGTGAGGACCAGATCTAGAATATTTTTCCCTGGGGTATGGACAATTTGCTCCAGGGCATTTTAATTCATAAAGTCAAGGAACTTTTGTGCTAGCAAGTTTGGGCTAGACTAGATTTCCCAGTTGATGGTGGGATAATTGAAATCACTCATAACCAATGTGTTGGCAAATTTTGGATTGTTTTCAGTTTGGTTAAGTAGGCTTCATGGGTGTCATCACCCATGGTAGGGGATCTATAATTGGCTAGGACTTGAATAGGGGTCTTACTCACTGTAACCTGGACCTGGAGTAACTTCATGGAGTTGTCCAGTCTAACTAGATGGGAGGTAAAGTTATCTCTAATATAGATTGAAACACCACATCCTTTGTTCTTCACACATTCATTTTGACATCTAATGGTGTGGAAGGCATTGTAGCCTTGCAGGGCCAGGGTACTTGCTAGGCCTTCAACCAGGTTTCTGTGAGTGCACAGACATCTACATTTTCTAGTGACAGAAGTGCTTCCAGGGAGTGCAGTTTTTTTATTTAAGCTCCTAGCATTTACCAGCATGACCCTTATTTTGTTCTGATTGTTTAATTTCACATTGGTAATGTTGTTTTCTAGACGTTGCCTAAAAAGGCACTGTGGGGGAGGCAAGAGCCTTTGCCAGCAGCTGAAAGCCTAGGGGTGCCAGGTGCAAACCATCTCTGGCAAAGCAAGGGAGGTTTCTCAACCATAGCTTCTCAGGCTGACAGGAACTGGATCAACTTCGAATGACACCAAAAACTAATTGAAATCAATAATTTTGTGTTTATACTCTGGCATCATTCTAGATGAGGATAGTATGCTGCTCAAAGTTAGGGACATACCTGTCTGGGACACATACTCAGAGAGCTCGACTATGTCTCTCTTCATATAGTCCAGCAAGGTACACCTCAGGTCATTCACACCAACATGGACTATGACAGAGTCATAAAGGTACATGTGGCTGAGACACCTGAGTGCATGTGTAATTGGCGAATCCTGGCACCGGACAGGCATTTGACCATGACTTTCTCCTTGTCCAACCTGGTGTGTGGGATGTCTGTGTGTCTCACTACTGAGTCCCAAATTACAAGAAAACTTGTTTTTGAGTGTTATGCCTTATGGGCTTAGTGGGTGAGACACTGGTTTTGCTACGTGTCATGGGTGCTGTGGAGACTGTGTTAGCTGTAGCAGACTTGTGTTTTGGAGGTCTCTGGTGTTTTGGTAAGTTTTTCAAGAGAACCTCTGCATATGTGGATTTACATGTTTGTGTATGAGAAGTGGTATGTGTATGAGTAGTGGTACTATGTGAATATGTTGTTGTGGGTGAGTTGACAACCTTCTCTATGTTACTGTTTTGAGTAAGAGAGAGAGAGCATGGATTCTAGATTATTGGTGTAAATACATTTCTCACACTCTGTACTAGGTTGTGTTATTAGTAGAAGGCTGTCTGTTTACGTGAGGCAATTGTCACACTACCTCAAGAGACCCAAGACAATAAGTCTGGCAGGAGAAACAAATGTAGTCCAACTGTCCATAATGTTAGGTTGAGGACTATTGTCACTAGGGGTGGCTTTTCATTAACGATCACGGAGGAGCTCGGCAAATGGATATTTCTGCCTAGGTTTTAAAGGAAAATGTGTTGAATTTAACTATCCAGCTTTGGTGCACAACTGTGTGGTAGTGCATGGTGTTGCACTTTAAAACAGTGAAAAAATACCAGTAAAATACTTAGCAAACAGTGGAAACCACAAAAAAGCTTGCTAAATAGTGAAAATAACCATAACATTCGATTTTACAGGTATAGTGTAGCAGGCAATTGCAGTACAACAGTGTAGTTTAGTACACAGTAAATAAATACAGTATAAAAGTAGATGGCAGGCAGTAAAACATGCAGTAAATAGCATAAATAAGCAAGTCATCTGGTATCTCAGCTCAGAGCTGTGGCTGGTAGCCCACCTCAGTTCAGCTCTGTACAAACAAGCAGAAACCAGATGCAGGGCCTAAATACCATAAGCTAAAATCTGAAAAAAACTCTAACAAAATTCAAAAGGACCACTGAGGATGCTTATTCCAAGCCCTAGACTGGCCACCCTGTACTAGTCAGGTCCCAAGCAACACAATTCTCTCACAAAAGTACAGATAGGCCCCTTCCAATCCAAGGTGGCCTAGCTAGAAAACATGCTAAAAAAAAAAAACACTACAAACAGTTCCATAAGCAGCAGGTCTGGATCTGGGTTATGCTACAGCTACTAGCTACCCTAGTTTCAGTGGTAAATACTAGATAATGTTTAACACAGCAGAAAAATAGCAGTGAGACTATAAGTCTTGTGCTGCTGGCTGTGTATGGTTTGGTTTAATTATTATTTGTGACTCTCTAGCTATAAAGACTAGTCTTCTTCTTTGCCTTTCAGCTAATCCTGTTAGGGGTCACCACGGTGAATTATCAGTCCACAGTACAAGTGGCAGTAGAGTTTTACAGTGTCAAGTTGCCAGCCCAGCACCCAACCTTCCTCACACACACACACACACACACACACACACACACACACACACACACACACACACACACACACACACTCTCACGCACACACATGCACGCGCACACACACACACACACACACACACACACACACACACACACACACACACACACACACACACACACACACACACACCTAGGGCCAGTTTAGAATGTCCAATCCACCTGCAGCACATCTTGGGAATGTGGGAGGAAACCAGAGGACCTAGAAGAAACCCACACAATCACAGGGAGGACATACAGACTGCACAGAAGGCACCCCAGCCAAGAGTTGAACAGCAGAACCTCTTGCTGTGTGGTAACAATGCTAACTGCTGCACTACTGTGCCACCCAGCTATAAAGACTACTCTGCTGGAGTTTTTCAGCTATTAAATGTTATTCATCATCATTGTAACATTGTATTGTGTATGCAACTTTAATAATACATGTATGCATGTGCTTACTTGTATGAATTTATCTCAGTATTATAATTGATAAACCATACTTATGTAAAAGCAACATGTTGCTTTAATTAATAACTAGTAGGAGAAATATATTACTTTTTTTGAAACCTAATACGTCACAGTAATATATTACTTTCACTGAAAAGTAACTAGTAATAGTAACTTATTATTTTTATAAGTAACTAGCACAACACTGGGTACAAAGGGAGAGTAAGAGTGCTTGGGTGGGAAAACATTGTACTACAATGGTGGAAAACATAGAAAAGGGTCTAAAGAGAGCTGTGGAATAGTTTGCAATATTTAGCATGTGGTCCAACGTGGAATGCAATTAGAAATAATTGGTGAAGGTAAGAATAAGGAATGGAAACCATGCAGAAGGGAATGGTAACATGAAGACAAATGAGGAGCCAAGTAATAAGGGTTAGACGTCTTAGAGTAAGAAAAAACATGAAAGAGGGCTATGAGAAGCTGAAGGTGTAGACAGAAGGCCTAGTTAAGAAAAGAAGGGGGAGGGGTTCTGCAAAAAGTGAATGTGATAAAAATGAAAGTGAGCCCAAACATGGGTTATCTCTTGAGATACCTACTGCTTATCAAGTCTGATATTACAAAAGATATCTAGAAATGATGTAGTAAGTGCATCTGTAAAAGAATTATGTGTGTGTTTACGTTTCTCAGAGGAAGGGAGAACAGGAGCTTAGAGAAGATGAATTGGAGGAGAAGAGAACCAAGAAGGGAAAGGTAGCTGAAAATGGGTCTATGAGAGCTGTAAGCAAGTTTGAGAAAGGGAGTAAAGAGGAAGAGGATTGGGGGTGGAGCTAGAATGAAATATGGATCATCAGTTAACCATGAGACTGGAAGGAGTTCCTGAAGATAGAATGGGACACGATGAAAGAGCCCTTCTTAAGAGGGGGTAAAAGGCCTCAGTCTTTTAAAGAGAGAAAGGAGAGCAGTGAGAATTCAGAAAGAAAGAAAGGGAAGACAGTAAAGAGATGTGGTGGAAAGCAGGACTAGGCTCAGTAGATGCAAGAGACCGAGAAGCAGCACTCAAAAGGATAGGTGTGGAGATGAACAAAGGAGAAAGGGGACTCAGTGAAAGAGGCCCATAAAAAGAGTGGATAACACAATAGAGAAAACCAGAAAATGAATGGTATATAATGACATCATGAAAAAAAATGGGAAAGGGGCAATGGAAAAACTGAAAAAGAAATGTGAATTAGATAAGGTTTGCAAGTGAGACCAAGGGGAATGAAAAAAAATGATCAAGATGACACACTCAAGTAAGGTCCTCTGATTTACAGCTTATATTTTACATAGGTGTCTCTGTACTCCAAGGGAACCAAAGAGGAAAAGAAAAAAGAGAGCAACAGATGTTGGAGGTGTAAGAGTGAAAGCACTGGACTAACACACATTTGTATGCATGAAGAAAGATTAAGAAGAACTATAAAAGATTGAGGCAGTATGGGAAAAAGATTTACAGAACAGCTGAAAACTGTGATTCGAATCAAGGATAGATTGAGGGAAGGGTGAGAAAGCATATGCTGCCATGGCAGGGAAAATGAAGACTTATATGTCAAAATATTGGAAAAGCCAGAAGGACAATGCAGGATTTATAATGTGGGAGATCAATATGGTTAAACTGTAAATTGTGTTAAAAAAACAAGGAAAGGAGAGATTAAAAAATGGTGAAATGGAAGAAACTAGGGAAATATCGAATAAAGCCAGAGGAAATGGAGAACTTGCTGAGTTGCTGACACCAAGGGAAGTCATTGATATATAATAACAAGGGATGGGAGAGACAGAACCCAGGTACCTTGAGAAAAGAGCGTGTTGGATGAAAGAGACATTGAGGGTAGAAGGGATAAGAAGCAGGCCTAGGGATCCTAATCCTCAGCAGTGGAGAAGGAATGAGGGAAGACATAGTAAACTCAGGCATAGAAGAGGAAATTATAGCAATGTACCATAAGTGGATTGTTTTTGATTGTATCAATTATTAGTATTTTGTCTAGCAAAGGCAAAAAATATTGTTAGAGACAAAAGCAGAGGTGTACCTGATGGAACATATGAGCATATAAATGCATTGATTCATGTGTAAAACTCTGTAGAATACTAAAAGAAATGTATGCTGATTAAGATGCAAGCAGATAATTCCTTCCTCCTTAATGGTTTATTAAAAGTAAGCAATTTGTTTGGTGCTGTTGAGGTAATAAACTTCATTAAGATGAAAAACAAGAGCTGGCACATGGCACTGAGCACTAAACATTAAGAGGTATTTCTCACTTACATTAAAACATGAAATAAAAAGTAGCAGGGGTTGAAGCCCTGCCTGTTTCCCAGACAAATCAGTTCTAAAGAACAAGCTGTGGTGCTAGAGATGTCGTACAAGTTGGGGTGTGAGTGTGCAGACAACACTTTCTTACCTCTCCCAGGAAGGAGAGTGCTGGGTTGTCTAGTTCCTGGTTAGCTGTCAGATAGTCTGGCAGTAGCATTAGGTTAAAGAAACTATGGGATGCAGTTTGTTAAGAAGTGCAGTGCACTCTAGTCATGTGGCAGGAGCGAGCAGAAATGGCTGCCTATGTCAGCCAAGGCATTCCATGTGAGTAGCAAGCCTGCAGACCACTAGAAAGGAGAGTAGGGACAAAACAATGCATGTTCCCCAATACAATACTAAGGATGTTGTTGCAGTAGGGCCTTTTCATGTTCCTGCTAAGTGAATAAACTAAGTTTTCCACTGCTTAGTTGCTCCCTCCTCCAGGATGGTGATAGATATTGTGTAAATTAAAATGCTTTTCCCCAATATACTGTGTGTGCAGTGAAAAGAAATGTGCAAGGCCAAACAGCAGTTTTGAAAATAATATGGCTTGCTTTGCAAGAACAGTTATTTCTTGTACATGTTCAGCTTAGATATTAATAACATATAACTGTGGGCTTTACTGCAATAGGCATCCTGTTATAGAAAAAAGGAAGTTGACTTTCTTGGCTTTTAGATGCAGAAATAAATATATAAAATGCAGACAGGTCAAGTGATGCAAAGATGATGTGGAGAGATTTTTGTGAAGTCTTCAGAAACAGTGAGGACCAAAAATGGGCATGAAATAACCATGGACTTTTTCATGACACAGACAGAAACCAGAAGAACAAGTCACAAGGACATTAAAAATAACATTGGTTGAAAAGAGTATATAAACTGGACAGTATGTTTCACTTGGTAGTGACGTTTAGACTAAGTGTGCCTTAGTCTCCTCATCTATTTAGCTGTGTTAGAATTGAAATAGCTCTGATAGAATTAACTGCTTGGCAAGAATTTGTTCTGAGATAAATAAAGAATAACAGATACAGTAGTATGGAGTTTGGTCACTTTTGGACATTTTCTTCAGTGGCGAGCCTTGGCCAGTGGCTGTGACCATATATCTGTTACCAGCAGTTAATGTTACAGAGGGATCCCTACTACTTACTACGTTAGTTCAACAGACTGACAGTTCCAGTGCTTTAACAGAGAAACAGTTCCAGTTCCAGTACTTCATTGGTGGACACAGAGCACCGCCGTGGAAGCTGTCCTGCATGGGACCACCTACAATTCGTCTGTGGAGAAACACCGTCCTTTTCCAAATTGACTTCAGCCTGATCACCTGCTTGTTTTCTGCATACATGACGGTACTTTTTTTTCACAGTTATAACATGGATGCAAATACAGACAGTTAACTTTACAGTGCCCACATATTGTATATATAAATTTACATGGTTTAAACCTTCTGTGCCAGACATGAAATGTAAATCTGAAATGTTTGATGTTCAGACATTAGATAACAGTTGTGTTTGTAAATGTATAAATGCCTATAATCCATACATAAAATGTAGACCAATTCATAAAGACTCTCCCTGGGATTCATGAAGCTTGCGCCAGGCGCAGGTGTAGTGTTGGCGATCTAACACCAAATATGGCCGCCGAGCGATTCAGGTATGAGCTGTTTCCACGTACACTACCTGCATATGCCACGCCCGCACAGCTCCCGGTGCATGTATGCTAATTACCCCATGCGCAGCAGCATAGCATGCAAATGAAGGTATATAGCGATTCAGGAAGTGGTGCAGGCGTAGTGTAAGCATGCAGAAATGTTAACTGAAAAAAAAACGGTTTACATTTTTTCAAACATAAAATCAGAGCCATGACAGCAGACCAAACTCACGTATTATACTGTTAATATATGCCAATGGCTAAATATATAGCCGCTGGCATAAAAAAGTATGCACAACATATAAAAAAGAACATTTAATGTCATGCCCACACTAACACAAAGTAAAATCGCAGGGCATCGATGCGCAAACGGGATCACAATGAAAATTTATTTATATGTAATAAAACTGCAATGTAACACATTTGGTGAATTCCCCATAATAGTCAATGGCAGGCATACTCCACCACACCATGGCGCAAGGGTTGCTAAGGGGCTGTGACAGTGTTCTGCACGTTAACTAGGAATTAGTAGGCAATGCCATGCAAATGAGATGAGTAATACTGAATCACAAAATCCCCGCCGGCGTAAGGATGTACCTCACAGCATAGCGGTACAACACTGAGGTGTGGCCTGGAGATAAAGATGACATCAAGAAAGGGGTGCGTCACCTTAGCTGTAAGCACATTGGAGCATTGCTAATCCAGTTTGCCTGTTGCTAAGCAAAGCTGCAGGATAGGGGTGGGTTGAAGTAGCCATAGCTTTGCTTAGCTGAGAGCACACAAGGTAACCAAATGTGCATGTGAACGTGGATGAAAACGCGCTCGAAACCTGGTAAAAGGCTGTGCGCGGAATGCACCAGAGCTGAAATAGGAAGGATACGGGAAGAAAATAAGGAAATGCTGCAGCATGGTAATTGGAGTAGAAATGAGTAATTAACACCTAGGAACCCACAGTGGGCCATTGACAACAGCTAACAAGGCTGCTAGCAGCTACCTGCAGAACAGGAAAGGGGAGGTGCTGTACTGCAAAGAAAAGAGAACTGTTACAGCAGAACAAAGCAAACTTGCAGTAGATCAGCTACATAACACATTTTGCAACATAATCCTGGGTTGGGAAAGTACAAAACAAGAAAGCTGGCAGCTGGAAACATCCCTGACAATGGGAGGGGAATCGGGTTGAAAAGTGAAGTAAAGGGCAAAAGATGAATCACGGCAGCTAAGCGTCATTCAACACCAAAGACCCTACAATAGCAGTACCTGCTGTAGAACCCATAATTAAGATACCCTGCAGCTGGAATTGTACATACACACCCAATTACACCAGCAGCATCCATAGCACAATAGTATAAAGTGTGAAAACACCTCACACACACTTGTGTATTCCCAGACACTCTGCACCATTGGTGTATACAGACGGAGAACTTTTAATATGTACATGTTAGGGGCTGCCATAGCTTTGATTCACCAGCATGTGTTGGAGACTGAAGGTGGTGTGGAGGATGATGCTGACAACCATCTCAGGCACCGGAGGAGGAGAAGAGTGTTCAGACCCAGGGTAACCTGCCAGGGGCTACATGATCTGGAGATAGTAGGGTATTACAGGGTGGACAGGGACACCATACAGCAACTTGTTGAACTGTGTCAGCCATGCCTCAGAGCCATAAATAACAGAGGGGAATCCATCCCAGTGGACATGAAGGTATGTGTAAGCTTGAGAATACTAGCCACAGGTACCTTTCAAAGGCCAACTGGGGATATCATGGGGATCTCACAGGCATCAGCATCCAGGGTACTCCACCAGTTCCTGGATGCCATGTTACCACATGCCAGTAAGCACATATACTTCCCCCGAACACAGGAGGAGCTGGACAACAATATGCATCTCTTCTACGGTGTGGCAGACTACCCAGAGGTACTGGGTGCAATAGACTGCACGCACATACACATCAAGTCACCACCCAGTGAGCAGGGTAGGTGCTACATACACCACAAGGGATACCCTTCCATCAACTGCCAGGTCATGTGCAATGCCCAGGGCATTATCATGGATGTGTGTGCTGGCAACCCTGGAAGCTATCTGGCATGCCTCACAGCTGTATCAAGTATTTGCCAGGGGGTCATCCCATATGTCCACCTGGTGGGGGATGCTGGCTATGCACTGGAACTGTGGATGATGACTCCCATTAGAAATGCACACACACCCATGCAAGAACGCCATAATGAGGCATATGCACAAACCAGAATCATCACAGAGCATGTGTTTGGGATGCTGAAATCACAGTTCCATTGCTTAGACATATCTGATGGAGCCTTGCAGTACTCTCCAGGCATGTGTGCCCACATCTTCATAGTATGTGCCATGCTACACAATATGATCCTGCAGAAACAGCTGCAGCAGGGACATAATGGTGAAGGCCCTCACAGCCCACCACCATTGCCAAGGGCCCCACAGGCACAGAGGGATTCAGACCATGAACACCCTGTGCCAGTCCTAGTAGGCAGACAGAGGCATGCCCAGTATGCCCATGCCTTGGCAAAGAGGGAATGTATAACACACACACTGACAGTGTAAGCACCTACGGACTGACACCCTTCTCCACCTGCACACACAGTAAACATGGATGGCACACACACACACACACACACACACACACACACACACACACACACACACACACACACACACACACACACACACACACACACACACACAACTGCCTGTAAATTGTCATGTATAGGTGGTCTACTGTATGCATCCTATATAGGCAGCCCTCAACTATTGTACACACAACTGCCATTGGCACAAGGTAAGTCAATACCTGAACAGTAAATTAAGCTATCAGCATGTGTCGATACTGTATGTATAGGTTCATAGCTACATAGGTAGGTACTTGCCTAACTGCCCGAGGGCCATTCATAAGCCTAGCCAAAATGTGTTTGCTGTCACCACCCCATTGATTAACTAACTGCCACTCTGTGGAGCAGAGCCAATTGCAGGATCCCTGGGGTGTATCCACTGTTCCCCACCCACTCTGAAAGGATTCCCTGGAGTGTTAGTGAGGGGCTCCATATAATGTAATCAGGGATGTAGTTCCAAAGCATGGGGAGTACCTATGACAGGAATCTATCACTCCAGCATCTTCCAGTTATGGTTGTGGCAAGGTGTAGCTCATTACAGTGTGTGGCTCACTGTGACATGGATTCCCATAGGTGGAGCATATCCATTAAGTCTGACTTGGACATGGCTTTGTTGGCCAGCAAATATCATCTCTGAGTAAAAGAGATGCCACTGAGTAATGCAAGAGTTTATGCAGTCTGGCAGCATAGGACACATGTCTGAGGGCATTATTCCTCTTGGCGAGGTACGTTCGTGGCCCTTCCAGCTATTGAATGTGTCTTCTGCGGTACATCCAAAATGGGTTATCCTACTCGATGATGGGATTAATGAGTAATGAGCAAAGGGGCACAATAACCTTAGTCTGTTTAGATGCGAACCCTTAAGTAATCAGATGGCCTACATAGATGGATGTCCTAAGTACTTCGCGCAGATATGATTGTCAAAGGAAAGATCACTATCTAATGTAGTCCCCACATACCCATTACATCGTCTGAATTATAGTGTCTGCCATTCATGTGTTAATATGTGTGTGTGTAGTTTCCCAAAATGGAATGACCATACAGTATGTGGCCTTTAGCTGGAGGCCATGACTCTGACACCCTGTGTTGGTCTATGTGAGGCCCTTTGAAGGATGTCTGTGACAGCTGGACTGTCAGTTATGGCTCCCAGTTTGCAGTAATCACCAAACACGGTCTGCTGTAGACCACCTGTGTTAGCCTGTACCTCTGAGAAATATATGGCAAACAGTAGGGGTCCCAGGACTGAGTCCTGTGGGACACCAGTTGTGACTGGTCAAGAGTTGGACCTGGAGGCTGCTAGGCTTATCATGTGGGTTCTGTGTGTTAGCCTGTTGGCAAACCAACCTGTGATGTATGGGTGTATGTATTGGCTGGTGAGTGTAGAAATAATACCTGAGTGGGGAATGGTGTCAATACTCTTGGCAAGGTCCAGGTAGTATGTGTGAACTACAACACCACAAACATAAAGTCTAGGTGACTGTAAGATGTCAAACAGGTTCAGTAGGGCATGATCTGCACTCAATCAAGCTGACCTGGGTTGGGTCAAGTGTCTGGAAGTTACCATTGTCTATGCTAATGAGTGCCATGAGGATGTGCTCCATAGCCATGCAGATGAGGCTACTCAGGCTTATGGGATGGCAGTTACCATGGTCAGTTGTGTCACCACCTTGGTGGAGTGGAATAGCTGTTGCCATGCGACACTGAATGGCCATGTAGCCTGTGCAGAGGCTGATGTTGAATTGCTATATTAGGCTGGGGGTCACTTTGTCTTGTAGTGTCTGCAGGATGCAGTCTGGGACACCATCTGCCTCCACTGATGCTCTGTCATGCCATTTGAAAAGGCCATTACCACCTGTATGTCTCAGATGTCTGGGATACTGTACGTTTTGGGTATTGTTGTGGGCCCTGTAGGGGGTGAAGCTTGCACCGAATGTATCATCAAGTGTGTTGGTGATATCAGTAGGGTCAATATATTCAGTGCAATATTGCACCAGCACAGTGCAAATCTGTGTGTTACTGAGTAGATCCTTGGCATAGCCAAAGAAGCCTTTGTGGTCATCTTCCGAATCCATGCCTATTTACCTGTGGATGTCAGCCTTGGATGATTACATGAGTAACATAAGTGTCTTGCTAATACTGGTCACGGATGTCTGCATGTCTTGGGATTTTCTGTTGTTCTGGACTACTGTCCTACTTCTGTTGTATAGCCTGTATATTGCAGTGGTTCAGCATTCTGGTGTCCTTGTGTAGGAGTAGTGAGTCCTGGTTTACCATTGATGGCATGACCCATACATCTTTGTAGATGCTTATAGAGTACATTTGTAATTCTGTCTGTATCTTGAGCAGTGTCATCCCTGAGCATTGGGGCTGTGAACCCTCCCACCTCTGTCATTAGTACTGTAAATTTAGCTGTAGGAAAGGTATTCACTGTGTGTTCCTTGGGTGGGGGAGATGGTTGGGAGTGGAAATCATCAGTGAATAGTTCATGGTCAGATCTAAACAGTGACCAGTTTACATCTGCTGTAGTGCACCTGTTGCACATCTCAGTGATTACCCCTTCTAGTATGTTTACACCTCTCATTAGTCCATCTACCAACTGATACAGGCCATATGAGGTGATAAATCCCAGGAAGTGCTGGGCCTGGAAGTGAATACTCGAGTAGGTTATGCAGTTAATTGTAAGGTAGCCGACATTGACCAATAACAGGGTGTCTGGTAGGACTGTCATGTTTACCACTGTCTCCAGATAGTTGTAGTGGTGCTCCTGGGTCATGGAGGGTTATCTGTAGCAGCTCACAGTTTGCACTGCAGTCGTGGCTGATGTTAGCTGCACATGGATGATCAAAGAGGTATCATGCTGCCCCACTAACTTAGAGGTGTAGGTATTCCCGATGAATATGGATACACCCCCTCCATGTCTGTGCCAGTCCATGTTCAGTGGCTGAAATGTGTGTTATAGGTTGTAGTCTGGTACTGCAGGTGTGCTCACAGGAGCCTTATACAGGTCCCAGTCACAGAACAGATGTAGATGTTGTCCATACTGAGGGGTGCTGTGAGTGCGTGCATGTTGTGAGTACTACCCCTGGTGTTGAGTAGACTAACCCTCATTGATTCTGCTATTGTGCAGTTCATGGAGGTGAGATTCACTTCTGAGACCTGCCTAAAAACGTCACCATGGGGGCGCCAATAGCCTTGCCCAGCATTCCAAAGCCTTAGGCTGACACATGCAAGTTGGTATGGCATTGTTGCAGGTATGTTTCCCATCTGTGCTTGTGTCCCATCTTTCCTGTAGGTAACCTACTGGTAAGCAATATAAAGCCTGAAACCTATACAAGTCCACTAGCTTCCAAGATATGCTTTTGGAGTGATTATGTATCAGTAGTCTGTATACTCTTGCTGTACTTAACTGTTGTCTGACTACATGGTGATTTTACACTGTATATTGCGATCAGAAAACTCTGTATAATGTATATGTATATATATATATATATATATATATATATATATATATATATATATATATATAAAACATCTATAGCCGTATATCTATATATATAAACATCTATGAACACAATTTGTGACACAGAAGCATTCCAAATGGATAGAAGTGTACGCAAAACACATGCAGCTCTGGTATATAACTATTAATATTAACCTAATTCCCCATAGAAGCAACGGTTGCTGTGTATGTGGAGATTGGTGTGGGGTAGGACCGCTGGCTAATGGAATATGCATCAAGGAGGGCCTGTGTTGGATGTTCATTATGTGAACTGGAGGGGTACACATGGAGTATGGGCACAATGTAAAAAGGACACAAAACAAGAACCATTCTCATCCATAATACACCATCAGGTCACATTGCAACACTAACTTCAACAAACATATGGACATCAGCAGGAATCATACATATGTACACCAACTGACTTACACATTTGTTTGCAGTAGTGAGGAACAGCTGTAGTACACTGTACATACTAAACACCATAAGAGTTGTACATATCTCAGATGTCTCAGTGGTAAAGCCAGTGACTGTGGTGTTCATGGTCCCAGGTTCAAGACCTGCAAGGGCTGTTATGTCATTCTGAGGTCCCAAATAAGGGATGTTGGATGCAGAGTGATTAAAGCACTTTTAAGCAGTCATTGGTGGGTTATTGCGCCAGTAAGTGCTGGCAGGCGGTGCTTAAACATGACTACACAGATAAGCGCCACACAGGTTTAACCTTTGCTGAACATCGCACAGATCACGGGCAAAGCTGCTCACAACCGCTAAAATGTGCGTTAATCACCCTTGCACTACCAGTGCCTGCTCTGAGAGGTAACATGACCACTGCCAGATTTAGAACACGCAACCATGTACACAATCTTCACAATAACCTACCACTAAGCTACCTGAGATGTACCAACGGCAGTTGTGTATTCTGACAGGTTAAAACACAAAAGGGAGGATTGTGTGGAAATAGGACAAACCACCATGTACCCAATGAAAGGTGTATGCTATACATATATATATATATATATATATATATATATATATATATATATATATATATATATATATATATATATATAAATCAACATATAGAGAGAGAGAGAGGGAGAGAGAGAGAGAGAGAGATATGTCGATATATAGGGACATTAGGGACATACATATATATGTAGATATATAGATAGGTTAACAACATCTACACAACCATGGAGGTACATATAAACGGGATACCTACCAAATACTGAATGCTTGACATACTGTCGCAAGTAATCACGAGGCTTAAAGACCGAAAGACCACAGTAGCGAAACACCAGAAGCACGAGTTTTAAAATCCCGATGTTAAGGGACTTTTAATTAGTGCTTCTGGTGTTGTGGTTCAGGTAGGTTACTGTGTGTAAGTGTGTTTCTGAGGGCTTTAGTGTGTGTAAGTGTGTGTTCTGAGTGTGTTGTGTGTTTCTGGGGGACTGTAATTTGTGGGTGTGGGTTTGCTTTGTGTGTCTGTTTGTGCGATCTCGGAGGTAGAATATTAAAGTAGGGGGGTATGGGGGTGCAGCCACCCGCATGGGGGGTGTAGGGGGGCTTGCCTACCTGCTCATACGTAGTGTAGGATGGTTTGTTTGGATGTGGTGGGTAGCAGTGTGTCTGCGTGTGCATTTGTGTGTGTTCTATGTGTGTGTTACTTTCGCGAGTTTGACTGCTGTGAGTTTGAGTGCTTGGTAATGTGGGGTTTGGGAGTCTGGGCCCGGTACTGTGGGCGTCAGAATTGTGTGCGTTCAGGATTCCATGAGTATCCTGTATACAGCGGTTGAAGTGTTCATATATGAGTATAACATGGACCATAGCAATCACACATTCCGCCATGACCAAACTATATGAACAAAGGATATGGAGAGTATATGCCTATACACTATTATAAATATGTGCTATGGACATGAGCCAAAGATAGGGTTACCACCTGTCCCAATTTGCGAGGGACAGTCCCTCTTTGGGCAGTTGTGTCCTGACCAAAAATATTAAAAATTGCAAATGTCCTGAGATTGTAGGACATAATTATGTCCCATATTTTATGTAATAGTTGCATAAAATAGCTATTTCTGTATCTAAAATACCTAAATGTAACAAGAAACAGAATAAGCAACTAAACTGCTACAAGAATAAATTTTTATTTAGGCAAAAAAATAAAGGTCTATACTTTTTACTGACTGTGGGGATGTGTCGGCCTGTAAAATCTGATGTGTGTCCTGAAAATGTCCCACTATGGCCATTTGAAAAGGTGGCAACCATTGCCAAAGATGGTCAGTCACCAACACAACTCCAATGACTGCAAATACCTATGACAGAAATACACAGAAAGCTTTCATGTAGCAACACTTTATTACATTCCGATGTATTGCCGAAAGGATTCAAGGACTAACATCACCTGCATGCTATACAGGAACCATTTACCAGTGCCTTAATGAATCAGCCTGCAATTACCATAGTATTAATCCACTAAAGGATAGGTGTTCAAATAGGGAAGGAACCCTCACACACATATTGAATACGTATAAAAGCAGTTCCTACACACCTGCATCTGCTATGTACACCCACCAACATCTCCCCCACACCCAAACCAATTACAATACATACTGTAATAACATCACAAATCATTCACTCACTGTACGACATCTGCAGAAGTCTTATCATACCTTGTCAGAGACACACTAACATGGCCCTATGTGAAATATTTGCTGTTATACAATGGGACAGCTGCTGATGTTACAGAGTTTGTTTGCACTAATCCCATTTCAGAATGTTGTGTGTACACCAGGAAGTGTTACCAATTACTGATTAACAGCACAGTATGATACACATTTACACCAAACCAAAGATGTCTGGTGAGCACACTGTAAACCACCTAACATTATATGCATAGCCATACAGCCTTGAGCTGCTCAAACATCCTTGCCAGACTAAAACATCTGCAGAAGTATCAGGTACAAACAAACCCTGCATAAGTAGCAATGTTCTGAAATATAACAGCTGTACTCACATGTAGAACAACATCTTCTAGGCATTACACACAATCCACGGGAGTCATGAAGCTAATATATCGCTGTGTGTCTCCATATAGCTGCTGCAATACATCACAAACAACACATCCAGGCCGTCTTCCTCGAAAGTAATGCAAAGGGACAATGCCCAAGTGGAATTCTCAGTTATACACCACTGTTGCCATGGTATTGGCTAATGGAGTAGCTGCACAGCTGATGTGCATGTAATGAACTAATTTGGAACACCAATTGGTGGTCAGGATAGCACATGTTACTGATATTTAACTATAAAAGGATGGCTTGTCACACATTCAAACCATCTGTATATACCAGCAGAACATTACAAAGAAGATTGAAACACAAACTGAAAAAGATTGAAATGACAGTCAACGACACCTCAGGTTACTAATAAGGTATGCAGAACACTCAGTATGTCTGTGTATGTAGTACCTGTTCTGTAATAATTAAAGTATATGCAATGCATATAGTGGAAACAGTTATCTTGTAGTGATATATTGTTGAGCATAGTAATGCTTGTAGTATTTATGTGTGTACTGCTATAGGTCACAAGGCAAACACCTCATACACCACAAGGCATGCTATATAAGGACTTTGAACCCAACAATTCCTCTCCAGCCACTGTCAGTGGCAGGGTTGGTCCAACAAGTACGTGCTATAACAGGGGATAGTATATGTTGATATATTGTAAAAGTAAGCATATGTATGGGTGTATTACTGAGAATAACATGTCAAAGGTGGGCCCACTGTGCAATTATGATTTGCAGTGTGGGATATTGTCCCAAGAACTGTGTAATGTACAGTATTGTAGGCAGATATGTATTACATTTTACATAGTATTACTGTTATGTTAGTAGGTAAACATTAGTTATGTCTATTGGCATTTACAATATGCAATAACAGGATACATATGACTTGTAGTCACCCGACAGTTAATCAGCATGATAGCAAAGTAAAATGGAAGAGCTAGTTAACTATCCATGCACATAAGACATGTAATAGTTTCATAGGTTCATAGGTAGGTACTAGGTTGTCTGCCCAAGGGCATTTATAAGCCTAGCTAGAGTGTGTTGGCTTCTGCCACCCCCTTAGGTTAGTTCCCTGTGACTCTGAAAAGCAGAGCCATTAGTTCCCTGTGCCTCTGTTCAGCAGAGCCACTGCAGTGATCCCCGGGGTACATGTCTGTCTCCCATCAACCCGTCTAGGTTCCTCTTGAAGAGTGCTAGTGAGGGGCCCTGCCTGATGTATATTGGAATCATGTTCCAAAGCATGGGGAGTCTCTGGGTCAGGAAGCTATCCCTCCAGCACGTCCTAGTCATCATTGTGGTCAGGTTTATATCCCTAGAGCATGTGGCTCTCAGGGGCTTTTGTTTAGGTGTAGCATATCCATCAATACTGGGTTGGACATGGGCCTTGTATGTAAAGCAGAGATCACCTCTGAGTACGCAGTATGCAACCAAGTATAGCTGGAGTTTCTTTAGTTGGGCTGCATAGGTCATCTGTTTGAGGTCAGTAATTCTATTGGTGTGGTAGTTTTGTGGTCTTTCAAGCTGTTGCAGTTGTCTTGTAAGATACATCCTAAATGGAGTGTTGTATTATTTAATGGGTCTAATAAGTCATGAATAGAGAGGCACAATGACCTCCTTTGTTCTGGATGCGAACCATTTGAGATTGGGGAGCCACATAGAAGGATATTCTAACCACCTTGGCAATGTGATTATTAAAAGAGAAATTGCTATCTACTTGGGTTCCCAGATCCCTTATTACCTTTTCTGTATGTAGGGGACTACCACCTATGTGATAGTCCACGGGTAATTAGTTTTATCCAAAGGGGATGAATATGCACTTTTTGGCATTCAGCTTGCCATGATATTGACACTGGGTATCCATCTCAGTGCGACCCTTCTGGAGGGTGTCTGTATCAGCTGGGGAAACAATTATGGCTCCTAGTTTGCAGTTGTCTGCAAATCTTTTCAGCCAAAGTCCTCCTTTGCTTGCCTGTACCTCAGAGAAGTACATACCGAACATGAGGGGTCCTAGGACTGAGCCCTGGGGGATGACACTTGTAACTGGTTTACAGTCGGACCTAGGGTCTGCAACTCTCACTGTGTGGGTTCTGTCCATGAGCCACTTTGCAAACCATCTCGTGACGTAGGGGTTAATGTTCAGGTGGATAGGTATGTTGATAATACCAGATTGGGGAATGGTGTTGAAAGCATTTGAGAGGTCAAGGTAGGCTGTGTGGACCTTCTTACCCTCATCTAATGCCTTGGTAACTGTCTCAAAGACATCCACCAGGTTTAGGGGGCATGGTCTGCCCTTAACAAAGCCAAACTGGGTGGGGTCAAAGGTTTGGAGGTACCCAATGTCTCTGTGAATGAGATCCATGATGATGTGCTCCATAGCCTTGCAGACCAGGCTAGTCAGGCTTATAGGGCAATAGTTCATATGGTCCATTGTGGTGCCACCTTTGTGGAGTGGGATAACTGTTGCTGTGTGCCATTCAGTGGGCACAAAGCCAGATGTGAGGCTATTATTGAACATGGTGCTTAAGTGGGGAGCCAGTTCGTTCTGAAGATCATATAAAACACAGCCTGGGATGTTGTCCAGTCCCATGGATGCTGTGTTTTTGGCTTAAGAGAGTGCAGCTTTTACCTGCATAGTTGTGATTACAGGGACTCTGCATTCTTCCTGTATAGATATGGGCCCTTTAGAGGGTGAGAGGGGGGTAAAGTTAGCACAGAACCTATCTGCCAGGATGTTAGCAATATCAGTTGGTTCTGTAATTTCCATGCCTTTGTGCTGTAACAGAGCATATCTGGATGTTGCCATCGATATTCTTGACATAGCTATAGAATGCTTTGTGGTTGTCCTTGGAATTAGTGGCAAATTTATTTTCGTAGCTAGCTTTGGGGGATCTTATAAGGGATCTCAGCTTCTTACTAAGGCTGACCAGGGAGCACCTCCACACATGGGATTTTACTCTCTTTTGCAACAGTTTCTTCCTTCTGTTGTACACTTTGTTTATGGCAGGGGACCACCAGATTGGCTTCTTTTTTTTGGAGGATAGCATCTTGGTTCTGTTTGGGATAGCACGATCCATGCAGTCTTGTAAGTACTTATAGAGTGAATTTGTGTAGGATTCATCAGTTGTAACTGTATTGCCCATCTGCATGGGTGTCATGAAATTCACCACTTCTGTCTTAAGAAGCATGAAGTTGGCTTTGGAGAAATATTTTATTGTGGTTTCCTTAAGGGGGGGTGGGGGAGGGATGTGGATATCAAGGGTGATTAGCTTATGGTCAGATCGGACCAATGAGGAGTTGACTTCAGGTGTGGAACACCGGTCACTCATGTTGGTAATGACTAGGTCTAGGATATTGTTGCCCCTGGTGGGGGTGTGGATAAGTTGATCCAGGGCATTGGAGTTTATGAATTCCAGAAAGCGTTGAGCTAATGAGTTGGTACACGAGTAGTTTTTCCAGTTAATGCTGGGGTAGTTGAAGTCGCCCATTATTAGGGTGTTTGGTTGAACCCTAATATTTTCCAGTACATCAAGAAAAGAGGAGTGCGAATCCTGTGGCATGGTGGGGGATGTGTAGCAAGCTACAATTTGCATTGCAGTTTTGCCCATAGTTAGTTGCACTTGGATAACCTTGGATGCATTGTGCTGAGCAACTAACCTGGAGGTGTGGATATCCTTAATGAACATGGACACACCTCTGCCTTTGGTGTTTTGGTCCAGGTTACATGGCCGAAAAGTGTGGTATGAGTTATAGCCTGGTAGTGCAGGGGTGCTCTCTGGAGCCTTGAACCAGGTCTCAGTCACTGCACAGATATCGATGTTCTCCATTTTAAGGAGTGCCTCGAGTGAGTGCATTTTGAGATTTAGACTTCTAGCATTGAGTAGCATTACCCTCAGTTTTTCCTTGCCTGTTCCTGTTATGGTGGTGAATTTGTTATTTGAACCTTGCCTAAAAAAGGCACTATAGGGGCAGCCAGTATCTGGAATCCCAGGGGCGACAGGTGCAGGCCATCTGTGGCAAAGCATCATGGTCTATCGACCATGTCATCCCAAACAGACAGATACTGGATCCCCTTAGAATGGCACCAGAAGCTTAGCCAATTGTTGACGTAAATCATTTTTTCCTTGTACTGCAGTATCATTCTGGGCGATGGCAAAATGCTACTCAGGGTTAGGGTCATACCTGCCTGGGCTACAAGATCAGAGAGCTCTTCCATGTCTCTTTTCATGTAGTCCAGGGAGGTACATCTCACGTCATTCACACCAACATGGACAATGACAGAGTCATATTTGTACTTGTTGTGGAGTGACTTGAGTGCATGGGTTATGTGGCGGATCCTGGCACCTAACAGGCAGCTGACAGTAACCTTCTCCTTGTTTAGCCTGGTGAGTGGGACATCAGTGTGCCTGACTATAGAGTCACCTATGACTAGTGTGTTGGGTACATTGTTTTGCCTTATTGGCTGTGGTTGAGTGGCACACTGAGTCTGTGGGCTATGTGTCATTTGGGTTGTGTTGGGGGATGGAGGTTGCTTGCATTTCTGCTTTGGATGTCTCTGTTGCTTAGACAGATTATTATTGAGAGCCTCCACAAATGTTTTTGTGTTACTATGTGTGGATTTTGGTGGTGTAGATTTACTGAGACTATGGGATGAGTGTGGTGTGGTGCAAATGTTTACCTTCTCCTCATGACTGTCAAGTTCAGTCTTGGTTGGAGAGAGCTTTACGTCCAGTTTGGCTAGATAAGTGCATCTCTCACAGGTTGTAGTGTTAGGTGGTAGGAGGAGAGGGTTGTCTGTGTACATGAGTCAATTTCTACATTTCCTCAAGATGCCCAGATTCATCAGATAGACAGGAGAGAACACTGGGATCTGTCCCTTGAACATGCCTGAATAAAAAACTATTTTCCTCTAGATAAGTGAAAAAAGTGAGTACAAGAGCTGTTTTTCTCTAAGCAAGTGAGAAAAGTAAGTACAAAACTGTTTTCCTCTAGGTAATGAGGAATATTGAGTGCTATAGTAATTAGTAGCTTATTTAGTGCTTACAAGTTCTGAACAAGTGCTGAGCATGAATAAGCAATCCAGATAGGGTCTTGGATAACATAAACACACTGCCCCCTCAACAGGTACACAATCATATATCCATGCACACTACAGAGCCACTGTAACCACAACTATGCAGGTACAAGCTGCACTCAGGCTGCATGGGACCTGTCCACATCCCAGGTTGCATCATACACATATGGCAAAACAATTTGCTTTCCAGATACACATCATGTAAAACATAGCTTCCTGTCAGGCTGTGTACACACTGAATGGTGCACACCAACAGCTATCACAACCCACAAAGGGGAGATACCATTGATAATGGGAAGTACTGCACTACTACCTTGCTGAGTTTGGTCTGAAAGGCTATGAACCTTGATCAACTTATTTGATGTCAGCAGTACAGATGTAGATTACAGTAATGTTGATTTCACACAGCATATCATAACCTTGTCAGGTCATAGGACATCATCACCCATACTGTGTTCCACCTACACTCAGTATACTAGATGTACACTCCTATGTTACAGGAGTGTTTTGCAACTGGACTGCTGGCAGAACCAACGCTACAGAAGGTGTCTGAATAATACATGCACATCACACCACTGCCATCTACAGTAAGACAGGGTTAATTCATTGTACTCTCCCTCACTGTAGTCTATACCACACAGACTAACAGAAGGCATCCACCTATTGAATTATGCGAATGACTATGACCTAGGAGCAATAGCTGACTCAATGGGTGTTGCAGACAACATACAGAAGGGGCTTTGTGGGTGAGGTGTGTGACATATGGCCACAATCTGACAGCTACATATTGCATTGTCACCCCTATGTTAATAAACCTGTACCCATGAACTACCACCTAGGCAGTGGTCAACATAATGGACACTTTGTGTAAGGAATGCAGCTGGGCAGTTGTCTTTCCTGTGATAGTTATGTCACCACACCTGTCAGGTAGTCATAAGTGGCAACCCTAATCATGACAGGGTTCCATCCATGAATATAGAGATCATTGTTCAGCCATACTCAACACTCAAGTGACTCAAATCAGATCACATATTTCCATTAATGGGTATTGGCCATGTTCAGATGGCCTACTCCAGCCTTCCCAATCCCCATCTCCACTATGTAGCATGATGCCTACCCTGAATAAAGCCATGTCCAACCCAGTGATGTTGGACATGCTAGACGTTCACATCCTGATCTCAAACACATACTTCATGGACATCCACCTTCCTAGTACAGGGATCACCACATGCTGAACAGATCCTTGTCCCATACACTTTACATACACCTGCCATACTATGCATCCCTGTCCAGCAAAGCTGCACATTGCCCCTTTTTCAGACATGGTGTGATTGACCTGGCCCCAGAAACCTGGCTGTCGGCTACAGCTAGGTAACCTTTCATCCTAGGCTCATACATGGCCCAGGGCATGTAGCCTACTAGTTGACTTTGACCGTACATGCTGTAGTTGATATCCAACCCTGCAAATACCATCAGGCTAGCCAATGTCCCATGTGTATCACCTGTGCAACACAGGTGATACATGGCAGGATGTTGATGTATATGGCAAAACACATACATGTAAAACCTTCCATGAGCAAGTCTGCAGGGTCACAGAACATGTCCGTTAAGGCAGTGTAAGTCTTTATATGTGACATATACATAGCATCAAGGTCGACTGCATTAATATGGACACATCCAGGCATGTGCTGATAGGTAAGAACGCCAGTACAGGCAAACAGACATGCCCACATCAAGACAGCATCCACATGGAGTATGAGCAATGCAATCAGGTGACACACACATATATAGTGATAATATCCAATCACCATTGAGTGTCAAATGTGTGTGACACAAACAAGTCAGTGGTGTCAGTGTCATGTAGATTTGCAAAGACAACTATTTAATCATAATAAATGTGATACACATGTATGTTCAGTTGTAGCTCTGTACATCTCTCTGAGTTACTGTGACCTGTCTCCATCATTATGTCTTCCAGGTATGCTGCATGCAAGGCTGCCACCTTATACCCGCTTGGAGGATGAAGCCCTCATCCCATACCTACTTGATAATCATCATGTACTGTTCAGCCATGTGCCACAGGATGCACAGCAGCGGGATGCCCTGTGGCAGAAACTTTGCAGGAGGGTTAATGATGTGGGTGGCCACAACTGCACATACCAGCAGGTGCGCAGACACTGTACAGACCTAATTAGATGGGCAAAACAGCGTGCAAATGCAATCGCCAGGGAACAAGATGCAACAGGTGGTGGGTCACCAACCCAGCCCCCACTCACACATACCGAGGAGCTACTGGCTAACCTGGGGACACCTGCAGAACAACATCCACAAGCCTTAGCTGATATCATGGAGGTGGGTGTCTCTCAACCACCGAGCCTGGAGTTGCCTGGTAGGTACATGTGTCACTGTACAATTTGTAATGTAACATATGCAAGGCATGTATACACACATGCTGCATACTATAGTATGCTACACTGTGTATGCACACATGTGCATACTCCATAGTTTAGTCTATTTTACTGGCGTATGTGTTAACATGTGCATTACACCCTGTAGCTATAATACAGGTGTGGATAATGATCATACTGCTGTGTCACTCCTATTTAGGTACCTCTGGCATTTGGCTGTGACAGCAGCCCATTGCAGGTGAGACTGTTATCATTTATCAGGCATGTTAATGCACAGATATATCTGCCATGTGGCCATTTACCACATGTACACATAATGTATGGTCCTGTCACAATATACAGGTTGGACCTGCAATGCATCACAATGGCTACCCATGTAGAATATTTGCAAAATATGTGAAACACCGACATGAAACCTCACAAACTGTCATTGCCAGATGTGTGGACAGCTGTGCATACAATGGTGGAGGTGTTGCTCACTGTAGGGACATGTACTACAGGTCAGAACTACAAATGTGGGGAATACAAACAGTACTAAACAGTGAGCTGGAGTATGGCCAGCCCACAGGATTCACTGGTGTGGATTATACCCATGCTATGAATGTCATACAATGTTATGTGCTATCTGACATGTCCATGACATCTAGTGGGCTGGCTGCAACACTGCCTAACAATCCTGAAAAACATATCCCACATACCAAACATACCACCCCTTTGTCTGCATAACCCTGTCGTCAGTGGAGCTTATGACATCTATGGGTGTATGTCATATGGGACAACACGGACATGTGAAATAGATGCCTGTCACAACCATTTGGCCAACACATGTTCACACATGGCCATGGAGGATGGCCAGAGACATGAAGCAACACACACTGTAGACGTGATGTGCTTGTGTGTACACCCTGTCATACATTGGCTCCACATGATCCAACTATGGCCTTTATGTAATGGTTATATTGCAGATGTGGAACACTAGACATCCTACAGGCCTGTGCACATCTTGTGTAGGTGTGACATCAATCCACCATATAAGATGTGTTGAACATCTTGAGTGTGTCATGACATGACAGCATTCACCTGTACAGTATCCACATACATATACAGACAACCACATCAGCCCACAGATACAGTACATTCCCCTTGCAGGTGTCGGATATCACTGTCATCCTTGCTCCTCATGTGTGTGTGTGTGTGTGTGTGTGTGTGTGTGTGTGTGTGTGTGTGTGTGTGCATGTGGTACACAGATGTCATGTGGGACATGGTGTGCTGACGAGTTTGCCATGTCTAGCCATAGTTGCCAGGCAGCAGCAATATGGTTGCAGATGTGCAGGGGTGTCATCCGTATACCCTTCAGTGACCTGTGTCACATATTCCACATCATGGTTTAGAGTGTATACACCTCAGTGATGTGGGTCACATTCCACAGTATATATGTATTGTATCTGAACACAGTCATGGCTATGAACTGTGTCTGTAACTCACACTGTATAGCAATAGAGATGCCACATGATTCCCTGCAATAGCCATGCACATCAGCTAAATGTGCAGTATATCTGTAGGGTGGACAGACAACACTGTATCAGCGGAAGTTCCATGTTAGTATAACGCATCCCTGCATTGGGACACCATTACTCCACTGTATATTTGACAGGACACCATTGTGTTAAACATGTATGCATGTCATTGCACACGTCAGCAGATCACATGTCATACTACATGTGATTGTCAAGGTCATATGCCACACATCGGGCAGGTGTACTGTTAACCTGTGCTGGTCTACATGGTGTGACACAGGGATGTATGCTAACTACTACTATGATTGTGTAATGTGCATGCCTTCTGCTATGACACATGCATACTGTTGTGTGCAACCCAGGGATGTATGATAACTACCACTATTATTGTCTGAGCTGCATGCTGTCTGCCATATCACATGCATGTTGCATGCCTTCTGTCATATCACATGCATGTTGGGTGCCATAGCATGTGTCTGTGTGTGTGTGTGTGTGTGTGTGTGTGTGTGTGTGTGTGTGTGTGTGTCTATTGTATAGATTGTAATGTACAGTTCTTGTCTGCCCTCACAAGTGTTGATGTAGGTGCGTTCCCCTCCTGTGATCCATCTGATGTTAGTGTCCCCACAGACTCTAGCAGTGATGATGAACGTATGATTGAGGCACAGGCAGGGTTGTCAGAGGCTGAAACTGTGCCATTGGCTGCCATTCCACCTATATCCCCCTCATCTCCGCGTACAGTTCTCATGCCAACACATACCCTATCACCAGTGGCCATAGAGGAAGGACAGTTAGCATGTGGTAGCTTGGAACAGGAAAGTGTGGAGGCTATGGAAGGTGTGCCTGCACACCATGGTGTCAGCCAACTGACTGGTGATGCCCCACACAGGCATGTGGCCACTGCTGCTCATAGGAGGACCTCTGGCCAACATGCCCCTGCAAGACAGAGCACAGCATCTGGTGTCAGCAGACACATGTTTCAGGCTGTAATGGAGGCACAGGCATGTGCTGACTGGCACAACAGAGAAGGTCAGAGGCTTCAGAGGGCTGCTGTCCATTCTTTAAAAACCAACATCCAGGCAATGGCAAATGCTCAACAGCAGCTTGCTGAAGTTTTGGATAGACGATTGGGTGACATGGTTGGAGTCCTTGACCGTGGCATGACAATCTGCGAGCGTGAGATATCTGTGCTGGAACATCTGGTAGGAGTGAGGCATTGGGGACGTGGACATAGGCCAGCTACATCACCTGTTGCAGGTCTACGTGAACAAGCTACCTCACATGCCCGCTCCTATAGTGGCAGTAGCAGCAGCAGTGCAGCTGGTGCTGTGCTGTCCACACCAGGACACAGTAGACCACGTGCACATGGCCCTGGATGGTCCCAACAGGGACACGGTTCCAGTGGACATGTGTCATCAGACAGTACCCAATCTGCACCTCTGCCTGGTAGTGGCCGTTCAACCACTGCAGGCACAGGTCACATGGCTGTGGCCAGACACCATGAACTGTAAAACCTGGCCTGTACAGTCTGCAGCTGTCAGTAATACCCATGTGTAGGCCAGACACATGCCAGAACTGTGTGCATACATACACGCACAGACAGGAAACATATGTAGGGCACTGCAACACACACATGCATAACATCCACACATGCTCAATGAGATCAAAAGCCTTAACCCACACACATGACATCATCCAATGGTGCAGCCTAGGCCTCTGGCAAACATTATCACCCTGTGCATATGATGATGCCTGTGCCGCATCCCTGTCATCCACACCATCGGTGCAGGGACAAGCTCATATGATCTGATGCACAGGGTGAACAGACTAGGAAGATAATTGTAGATTACAATTGTTGTGTACTGTTGACAGGCAGCAGACATACCATGCAGTACAGGTTTAGAATGCCTTTTTACTGTTAACAGTATGTGTCATGTGTAACAACAGTAACTGCATGTTGGTCTTGATGTTCCGCCTTCCTCCTTCAAGTCTAATTGCATGTGCCAGTGGATGTCAGTGTTTGCAGTTAGTGTCCCTTATGTAAATGTGGACTACTCACAGGTATGTCTGAAAATACCAGCATGCACTTTGTAGCTTCCACATCACAGTTAGAAAGTCCCAAGTTCCAAACACGTCTACTGATCTACTGATCCAAGAGCATGATAGCTGTGTATTAAACTACTGTGGCTAGAGATGTGACATCCATATTGGGTGACATCACAGGTACAGTTACATGGAATGGGGAGGTAAGAGAGCAGCCTAGCTGATGACAAGGGTAGAGGTCAGTGGAAAGTGTGATGCCTCATTGGGAAGCAGTAATACACGTTCCCATGACAGAATGTGACCACACAAATACACCCACACACTCAGGTATTCACACATATGTATTCAGAGACACGGTAACACACCCACACATTCACGGATTCACCAACACAGTAACACACACACACACACACACACACACACACACACACACACACACACACACACACACACACACACATACAGTTGCTAGTGTTGAGGTGAGGTCTGCTACCTATGTGCAAATCAGCATTACAGTACTGTGCACTTACATTATGTGCCACAGAGATTACACATGTACAGGTAGTAAGTATGGCTTAAGATCGAGGACATCAACAGGGATAGTAGATTGCATCAGCTGGATGGGAGGAGGGGTCTTATCAGTTCACTATGGTAACATACATCCTCACTCCAGGGACCAGACAGCCATACACACACACACACACACACACACACACACACACACACACACACACACACACACACACACACACACACACACTGTGGCATTCACTACTGAATACACCTATATCACACACATACAGATACCTCACATGTGTGAGATACATACCCCTGCCTATGTCCTGCTTTCTACGTTGCAGTCTGCACAGATGTCTACAACAGTGTACAGGAGAGTGAGTAACAATTGAGATGTATTCCCCACCATACGTGGCATATATGGACACACACGCAACCACACATGCCAGTACTGTGAATCAAACACCTGCCTATCTCATGATACGTATGGCAGACTTACAGCAGTATTGCACGCGTTACAAAGTGTACTGATGCTTCCTTTGGCAACTGTGTTGATATATGCACAATATATGCACACAGGAGGTCTTAACTGTTACAGGTGTCAAGTGATTTACCTTCAGTGTCACCCTGACCGCTGTCTAAGTTGTGAGTGTTCCCCTTCAATTAACAAAACCATAGCTTAGCGGTTACACAGGTTATTGTAGGAATGCTTGTGACACACCTGTGAGCAGTCCTCAGCAAACATCCATCTGCAAAGATGCCCCACCACTTAGTTATGTCCACACATCTGTCCATACCTGAAGTACATCTTAATGTACTTTCATCATATCACCATATACAGTTGGCAATGTTGAGGCTGCATTGCAACTGCATGATGTACTAAGACACACATCACCTGCAAACATCAGCAACTGCACATGCATGGCATCTGAATGCACACCACTACATGTACATGTGTGTAGGTCCTACATTCCTGGCATTTGGGCATGTTTGTAGGCATTGCATTTGGTGGACATGTGTAATAACATACATGACACATGGACTGTTGTATGATATTATAGTGTCATGGTTGACCAGTACAGAGGGAATGTTACCTCTGTTAACATTAATATCACACCTTATATACTGTTAGCATTCAGCAGCCATGTGCATGTGTGTAATGGCTGTAGCCACCTGTCTGCACAAAGGACAACAACAGCTATGCTATTTACATATATGTTGTATGTGTGTGGCATGTACATATCCAGGGCAGGTACATGTATGTCATATCCAAACATGAGGGTGTTTACTGGTGTACAGCAACAGTCATCTGTTAATGCTGTAAATAACCGAGGGACCTTGGTATGTGTACAGCTGACCTGGTTACAAACAGTGGTATCATTGCATTGCATAAGACATGATGCAACTGTATCAGTACATGGGTACTCTGCATAGTTGATGTAGAGCTAGGTACAGTCCACTGGTCAAGAGTCACATGGTGCTGTACTATTATATGGCCTACCACATGTATGGATGTGTGTTGGTGGTCCGAGGGCATGGTGGTGTCTGAGGGTTACATCTTAGAATGCAGCCTTTGACACTGTGACTTGCACCTGACTCATCTGTGATGCCTTTTGTGGGAGTACTGGTCAGTACATGTGAGTGGCCTTTATGTATGTGGGGACACCACCACCTGGAGCAGTCCATACCTGTGTTATGGCCCACATGTCTGGTTCTGAGGTATATGGTGGTAGTGCTATTGTGCACTACAGAGCCTTCAGCCAGGTGTTCCTCACTGCACAGATGTCAGTATTCCCCATTGTTGGATCTACAGGGGGCAGCTGTGATTACGAATGCTACACATCTAGCACTGGTTAGCATAAGCATACAATGCAGTTGTCCTCTAGGTGTCAGGGTGTTATCCTATGTTTAGGACATTTGCCTTGGAATGGCACTATATGGGAAAATGTGACCTAGGTATTATCCCCACTCCCTTGAATCATGGATGCATGTGATATGTGACAAAGGCCTGTCTACTTTCAGTCATGTCATCCCAGAATGACAAACACTGGACAACCTCGTAATTACAGCAGGACATTGGCTCATTGCGTTGGTCAAGCAGTTGCCACTCCTAGCAAGATATCACTGTGAGTGGTAGTATTGTGCTTGGTATAGAATGGTACATCTAAGGTGACGGATAGCAGCAGATGTTGTGTAGATGACCGGTGTCAGATATATGTAGTACAGCGTTCCTTCTAACAATGACAACTACTAACACCGGAGTCCATTACAATGTGCTCTTTACATCTAACTGTAATAGCATGGCCACTGTGGCCTTCCGTGTTTAGAATCAGAGTGTATCCCAAACAGCCCTGTGCTACTAAGTGTATGAGCATGCCCAGTATAACCTTGTGTAGTTGGAGACATAGTGCATTCCGTACAGCACTGTGCTACTAAGTGTGTGAGCATGCCCAGTGACACCTTGTGTCAGTTATGTGCCTCTATGTGTATGGGCATGGCCATTGTAACCCTGTATAGTGATAGTAGTCATCCATTCCACAGATGGGCGTACTCCAGTTCAGGATGGATTCCTACTTTAAACATACAGGTTCACAGGTATGTACATCTTAACTGCCAGCATCCCTATTGATGTCCACATTCCTAGAAGGTCATAATGACAGCCCTGAAATGTGTAGTCTCTGTGGCGTGACTCGTAACTATGTAGTATTGTAATAGTGATCTATAGATAGGCAGGTGTTTTGATCCCACCACTGACGTGTGTGTGTGTGTGTGTGTGTGTGTGTGTGTGTGTGTGTGTGTGTGTGTGTGTGTGTGAGTGTGTCTCCATCTGCCTGAGGACAGAATGATGCTTTTAGACTGCTCACACTACATACAATTCCTATACCCAACTTTGGCAAGGCTGATGATGTCACCCACCTAGAAATACACCTCTGGGAGTGCTGTGACCCAGTAATCCCAGTAGCACATTCTGTAACTACGTAATGCTGTAGTGTGATAAAGTAGTTAGGTCCGTGTTCTAATCCCAGACTTGCCAACTGTGTGTGTGTGTTTGTGTGTGTGTGTGTGTGTGTGTGTGTGTGTGTGTGTGTGTGTGTGTGTGTGTGTGTGTCTGTCTGCATGAGACAAGTATAATGCTTTGTAGAGTATGCACTCTCTGTACAAATCACATGACCACCTTTGTCAATTCTGCTGTTGTCACCTGCCTAGGAATACACCTCTAGGAATGCTGTAACCCAGTATTCGCCATAGCGCATGCCCTAAATGCGTATTGCTTCAGTGTGATATGGTAGGTAGGGGGTCGAATACAGGACATGGCAAGTGTGTGTGTTTGGCTGTCAGAGCCTGTGTGGAGGTGGCTGTGAGTGTCTAACCACTGAACATGTTGGAGAGCGGATTTTGTAGTTTTTCTATATGGTGTCCATCTTATGACACATATGTCACATGAAGCAGTGGTATGACAGACACTGACTGGGGTTCCTAGTGACAAGCCAATAATGGGCAAATGTTCATAGCTGCAGTCACACGTCTACTACACATTGCACAGATTTCATGCAGTATATATGCATGTGTTGTGCACCCTCTGCAAATGTATACCATCTGCTGTGTTGGGTTGATGGTCATATCTATGGATACTGTTGTAAGTAATCCTGAATGCTGTTGTCTATTACTAAGCCATATCTGTGTTTAAACTGCAACACCATAGGCTGTATGGGTTGGGAGGTCCCGGCAGAACCTCCTGTCCCACTTCAGCTGACCATGGCACTGGGCACCAGCATATCTGGGGCCCAGCCTTGGACCTCAACCTCTGTTGGCTCTGCCTCACCTTCTGGTGGTACCACCACTGAGGATGGGGCATGTCCCCCCTGGGAGCAGGGCTGGACAGGAACATGTCTGCTGTCGTGCGTTCCCGGACATGGTGCGTTGAGGGCTCGCTAAGGGGTTCCAAAGCCAGATATGCAAGCTCAAGGGCAGGGTGTCACATTTACAGGGTGAGGCTGCCCCTCCTGGACTGCCCCCAGCACTGCTTCCTTTGCAGCTGTTTTGGTGCAGTGGCAGCTAACCATGGCTGGGGACCTCCGTCCCACTGTTCCCATGGGCTTGTGAATGCCGAACGCCCATCTCCGTCCAAGGTGTATCCCCCCACATGTGTCATATACCGACCCTGTATGCTGTCTTGTCTGTGATCCTACCCTACCTATCCCCCACGGGCATACCTACAATCCTTCCCCCACATCCCACTCTCACTCTACAGAAGCATAAGGCCAATCGGTTCCTAGGACAACATTTGCCCTATATATAGCTGTCCATTTCACACACATGCCCACTGGACACGTGCAACCCTTGTAATATGCATCATGACATACTCCTGTTATCCTCACTCCTGTCCCTCAGGCACATGATCCTGGTATGCACATCACTCCTAAATTGTCCAGGTACATGTGATGTGGATGACCCCATTGTACACACAACACTGCCAGTCCCACTATGGTTACCCCATTTATCTTTATCATGATGATGATGTTGCACACAGCACCTTGCAAGAGTACTGTTCTCACATAATGATTGGACAGGCACTGTTGTGTTAATGTACATTACATGCACAGAGTGATGTATATGGCCAATGTACAACTGTTTGTGTGTATGAATGACACATGTCTGTCTGAGAGAGTCTTGATATTACATAGGACAACACCAATACATAATACAGGCATCGCTGGTGTTTCCCTTTTCATTCCTATGTAATGCTTTGTTGCCACATGGTATATTCCTGATATATCTCTATATATGTATGTACATATATGCTGGACATTAACACTCACACATACATCTACATGATGGGATGCATTCCTATACTGTTGAATGACTGCACTGTATGATATCTTTGTGGTAAAGTCTGATGTCTGTATATCTGCCATGGCGTATAGGTAAATTACATTAGCTGTATGTGCAGGGTCCTGGTTCCGAGCCTTGCAGAGGCCGTTTATTTTGTTGCAGAACAAGGCCATTGGATATGGAGGGATTAAGGCACATTAAAGCAGTTGTGAGCGGATGTGCATGGGTTTGTGCGGTGTTAAGCAATGCTAACCTCTGGTTACAGCTTCTTACACTCACTTAGCCTCTACATTGCTTTACCAGTGTAATACTCGCATACTGGTAGCCAAACAGGCTTACACCTGCTTGCTCCCGCACTTGCAAATGCACCGACATTGGTGCTTGCATCTGACACTCACACCCCTGGGTGGGAGAGAGGACCACAATATTAACTTGTGATGCCTATTACATCAGATTATATGCTTACATTATTGGGAATGGCTGCCCATTAGGTGACGGCATGCTGTTCAACTGTACGGAATCAGCGGCCTGTCCAGTGTTTTATTCATATTATTTGTGTGTTCCTCTTACAATCTGCACCTGTCTGGCTGATACATGGGAACTGAGACTCTTCAATACAGACAAGTAATTGGGATTT